>NW_006774591.1:670925-683264 GCF_000442215.2 Lipotes vexillifer
GCATTCCTGTTGCAGAGGATCCAATGATCAAAATAATGCTATATAGAATAATAATTGTGGTTACAATGATAAATATGAGTGAGCCAAGTGTAATTCTTTCTATCAGAGTTATTAAATCTGGAATTAAACAATTAGGTGGGAATGTGTAAAGAGTTATGTGAGCAAATAGCCTTTTCCTTATAACCCACCATTGTTATTGTTCTGTCACTGTTGAGAAGTAAGGTTTCACTTTGAACTTTTAATATTGCAGCACATGGGCCAATCCTTTACGAAGGAAAGTCAACAGAATTTTAAAGGGTTTCAAGAACCGAAGAAGCAAACTAAAGAGCGTTGCTGAAATGTTAGGGAAAGCAACAGATGAGGAAGGGTTGGGTGATGAAAAGGAGCAGGAGACCAAAGGTAATGACAATAGGATATAAAGTTGAAGTATTTAATATTTGATTCTTGTTATCAACATCTTGGTTCAATTGATGCCTATTTTTTTTATCCCACAAATGTTTGGACCACAGGAGTATCAGCTTCTGAAACAAATATTATCACTAGGGATATTTGGATGGGAGGAAGGTGGACAAGAAATGTGCTAGGTTGTTTGGGTGCCATATTATTTGGTATACATAATTCAGCCCTTCAGGGAAACAAAGAAATGGAATCTGCCTGCCCTGACTCTGAAGCTCCATGATAGACACCCTTGCTAAATAATAATGACCATGGTCCTCCATGTTTGTTGACCACATGGCATATCCGGGGGAAGGAGCATAGCCTCAGGAGTCTGACAAATCTGAGATCAAATCCTGGATCCTAGGTGTAGTTTCAGCTACCTGCTCCCCAAACGTACACAATCCAGTATTAGAAGAGGTTCAGAGAGGGGATCCCAGTATCACACACCAGGGGACTACCTGGGCCTCATTTCACTTGCACAGACTTACAGATCGCCTAGCCTTGGCCTGGGTCTCCTCCTCCCAAAGTAATTACCAAGGGCCCAGTAAGAATAAAATGGTTTGTGAGAAAAGAATTATACTTCAAGGAATAGGGTACTAGATTGGGAGTCAGGAGCCTCAGGCCATTAAGTAGTGGCATTTCCATGGGCAAGTAACTTAGCCTTGATACCATCAGCTGAGGGTGTGTGTGTGTGTGTATCTGTGTGTGTGTGTATGTGTGTGTGAGTGTGTGTAGCTTAAGCATGTGTGAAAATGCTTTGAAAATTGCAGTGCATTACTCAGGGTGTTGATTTCTAGCCTCAGTTATGGAGAAGGAGAGGAGTGGAATAACAGACCATTAAACTGAGCGTCAGGAGACTCTGGCTTTAGTCCCAGTTCTCCTGTTATTTACGGTGGGAGTTTGGGCAAGTCCCTTAACTTTCCTGGGCTCAGTTCATGAAGCTGCAAAATGGAGATTTGGACTAGATGAATAGGAAAAGTGACTTATCTCAGAGGAAACAAAAGAAAATTTGTATACAAGGTATTATCTATGTGTATGTAATTGATGTATTATTTATATAAGGTAATACATAAGTATATATAATAATACATGTATATTATTACACATACCTATATATTACTTTGTATAACTTTGTATAACACATGCACATATATTGGGGATTGGCCAAAAAGTGCCTTCGGTTTTTAAGTAAAAGACACATTTTTCATTTTCACCAAGAACTTTACTGAACAACATATTCACCCTTTTGTTCCACTACCTTCTGTCATTTTTCCGGCAACTTCATAATTCCATCTTCCCAAAACTTTTTATCTTTTTGAGCAAAGAAAAGTTATTTTTATTTTAAGGAAAAAAAGATTCCACTAAGAAGTAATAGACCAGTAAGTTTACGGAAAAGTTAACAGTAGCACCCTGTCCCTACCCTGGTGACAACTTCAGGTCTGTTACACAGCTTAAAACATCCTGAACATGCTTCTTTTTTAACCTAAAACCTCTGAGTGATCCTCAGAAAAGGTCTCAGAATAGCTGCTTTTCTTGTTTTTTTTTTGGTAGGTGTATCTATGTGGACTTGTAAACTTATGCAGCTTTATCTATAATATGAGAGCATGAATCTGTGGACTACTTCCTAAAATTAGGACTCTTTCCGCCTTTTAAAACACATTCCAGCACTCCTGAAGAGCCAGGGGGATTAGCTCAGTGTACCCCTCTACAAGTATCTCCCCCACCAGTGTATTTTCAAGACTCCTCTTTTCTTGGGCAGTTGTACCCCCCAACCCGCCCCACCCAAGTATAACCTGACACTCAAAATTCTGCTACTCGGCTACTCTCATTCTGACAGTTGGAGTGTCACTGCAGCACTCTATTAGCTCCTGAAGCTCATAGGTAACTAGGTGCCTTTTACAGTCCTCCATAGAATTGAAATTTTTTCCATTAAGAGAATTTTGTAAAGACCAAAATGAATGGAAATCCAAAGGTGCCATGTCTGGTGAATATGGTGGATGAATCAGAACTTCCCAGCCAGGCTGTAACAGTTTTTGCCTCGTCATCAGAGAAACACGCGGTCTTGGCGTTATCCTGATGGAAGATTATGCGTTTTCTGTTGAATAATTCCAGACGCTTTTCATCGAGTGCTGCTTTCAGTTGGTCTAATTGGGAGCAGTACTTGTTGGAATTAATCGTTTGGTTTTCCAGAAGGAGCTCATAATAGAGGACTCCCTTCCAATCCCACCATATACACAACATCACTTTCTTTGGATGAAAAGCGGCCTTTGGTGTGGTTGGTGGTTGTTCATTTCACTTGCCCCACGACCTCTTCCGTTCTACATTATTGTACAGTATCCACATTTCATCACCTGTCACAATTTGTTTTAAAAACTGGAACGTTTTGTTATGTTTAAGTAGAGAATAGCATGTGGAAATACGGTCAAGAAGGTTTTTTTCGCTTAACTTATGTGGAACCCAGACATCAAAGTGATTCACATAACCAAGCCGGTACAAATGATTTTCAAAACTTGATTTGGATGTGTTGAGTGTGTCGGCTGTCTCCCACGTGGTATAATGTTGATTGTTCTCAATTAATGTCTCGATTTGATGGCTGTCAACTTCAACTGGTCTACCCTACCGTGGAGCATCGTCCAGAGAGAAATCTCCAGCACAAAACTTCGCAGACCACTTTTGACACGTTCCATCAGTCACAGCACCTTCTCCATACACTGCACAAATCTTTTTTTTTTTCGCGTTTCAGTTGCTTTTTTACCTTTCTTGAAATAATAAAGCATAATATGCAGAAAATGTTGCTTTTTTTCTCCCATCTTCAATATTAAAATGGCTGCGCAAAAATTCACCAGTTTTGATAAGTTTTTTTAAAATGCATGCTGATATAACAGCTGTCACAATACAATCTAACAAAATGGTTTCGAATGAAGTTAAAGACAACTAAGCGCTACTAGAGCCATCTTATGGAAAAAAACGAATGAAACTTTTGGCCAACCCAATATATGCACGCACATGCGCATATGCACACATATGACATTATAACTAGACTAACAAAACTTGATTTCTGTGGGTCATTCTCTGAGGCATGGAAGTTAACTTTGTTATTCAGAAATTGTCATTGTAATGGTATTTGCTATAGTGTATTTTGTCTGTATGCCTCTCTGTAATAAGATGATATATTGGCAAACTGAAAATAACTAAGTTAATCATAGCATTCAGTGTATAGAATTTGAGAACTTTGTCGCAGTCAGTTCCTTCTATAACAAAGTGTGATGTGTGTATAGTAGTTTTCAAGTTGTTTAACTCTACTTTACTTTTCTCCTGTAGCATTATTTTCCCGTTGAGAAGGACACGTCTTTCAGAGCAGAGGAGACTGTCCCAGTCATCCAAACCTGATGGAATGTTCTAGAAGGATAAAAATTAGTTCTTATTTTTGTTGTGTTTATTTCTAAATATAAAATAAAGATATAATTCAGTTTTTGTGCATCAAACCAGAATCCGAATTCTTATTAAAAATAGCTTCTACAGAATTTAAAAAAACATATGAAAAGCACTGCTTGCATTTCAGGTCCTAGATAGTGATGTGATTTTTGCAACTTGGGTTATGTTATCAACATATATATATATACTTCTGTTGGTGTTAAATAAAGCAGGGATTTCATGTTGTTATTCACCTTCAAGCAAAGTGGTAGAAAAAACCCAGTGATCATATTTCACTGTATATGGCACTCTTTGTTTTGAGGAAAAGAGGTAAAAATATTTTGTATTAGGGTTCTTTGTAGTTTATAATTTATAACATTTTTTCCGCCATAAAAGTAAGACACACTCATTATAGACAATTTGGTAAAAGGGCTATGTAGAAGAAAGGAAAAAAAAAAACTCAACCATAATCCACTACCCAGAGCTGAACACTGTTATCTTATATTTACTTTTTGAAGCAAACAGTTGTGTTCTGTGACATACGTAAAATTGATTTTTTAAAAAAATTTGTATCTTTTTTTATGATTTACTTTCGTCTTTGAAATGTGTAGGGCTCAAGTTTACCTGGGCTTATTGCTCATTCATTCAGCAAACATTGATTTAGCCCCTGCTAGGCTATGTACTGGGGATATAATCATGAGCAAGATAGACTTAGCCTTTCCATCACGGAGCTCACCATCCAGCTGGGGAAGAAGTCAGGTAAAGAAGTAATGACAGGGCTGTGATGGGAGGAGTACCAGGTTCTATGGGAGCAGATGGCAGGGACAGTAGCCCAGAGTTCAGGAAGAGACATAAAATGAAAGGTAAGGGGGATGAACAAGCGTTTGCCATGGAATCACTCACTGTGTGGTGGAAGGAGTGTTTCAGGTATGAAGGCCCAAATGCATGGAGTATTTGGAGCACTGCAGCTAGTTCAGGATGGCAGCAACTTTGACTTAGATGTTAAATCAGAAGAACTTATAACCCACACTAAAGGGTTGGGTTTTATCCTGTGGTTGGCGGGAACCAATGAAGGGTTTCAAGCAAAGGAATGGTATGGTTAGATCTAATCCTTAGAGGTCACTCTGACTACTGTGTGGAGAATTTGGGAGTGAGTGACACTGGGGTCAAGGGAACCAGTTATGAGACCGTTGTATTAATGTAGGTGAGAAAATATGGGATCCTCGGCTAGAGTAGTGGCACTTGTGGATAGAAGTAGATTTGAGAGCTGTTTAGCATTAATAGGACTTGGTGATCAGTGTGTGTGGGGGAAGAAATGAGGGTGCTGAAAACAGAGTATTAATTTCAGGTTTCTAAATGATGGGTCAACTGGAAAGATGGTGCTGAGCTGGAACAGTGAGAAGAAGGGCAGGTTTGGCAGGAGGAGATGAGTCATTTTTGGATGGGCTGTTTTAAGTGCCTCTGGGCCATCCAGGTAGATATGACTAGTAGGGAGTTAGATATATGGTTCTGGAGCTCAGGAGAAAGGTCTGGCTGGATATAAAAGTTTAGAGTCATCAGTATATAGATGGTAATTGAAATCACAGTGAATGATTGATTCCAACCAGAAAGAATGAGAAAAAAAAGAAGGGACTGGAATAGAATCCAGAGGAACACAAGCATCACAAGCATTTAAAGGATGGTCAGAAGTAGCGTAGCTGTCAGTGGAGACTGAGAAGTAGGAGGGTAAGCAGGAGAGAGCAATATAATGAAATCCAAGAGGGGGGCACTTGTCAAGGAGGAAGGAGTGCTCAAAAGTATCAAAATTTGGATTCATTTCCACTGGATTTGGTAACATGGAAATGAATGGTGACTTTGGCAATAGTTTCACTGAAGAAGTAGGAGCAGAAACTAGATAACTTTGAGTTGCAGAGTAACTGGGAAGTGAGAAAGTGAAAGCAGAGAGTGTAGACAACTTGTTGAAGAAATTTGACTGTGAAAGGAATCAGAAATAATGGTACAGTGATTCACTGATAGTACAGAATGGGGAGAATAATTTTTTTCAAGATAGGAGAGTAGATGGAACATTGAGTATAAAGGCTGGGGAGGTAGGGAAGTTTCAACTTGCCCTCCTGATCTCCACCTTGCCCTGCTGTTTTTTCCATAGCATTTATCACCTGTGAGTATGCTATATAATTTAGTCATTTATTATGCTTATTGTTTATTATTTGCCTTCTCCTGCCAGAATATAAACTCTCTGAGGTCAGGGATTTTTATGTGTTTTGTTCAGTGATGCATCCCAAGTGCCTAGGACAGTGTCTGGCACATAGTAAGTGCACAACAGATAAAATACCTCTTGGATGATTGGATTAGAGACAGATGTTTTTGTGGGTGTTCTTCATTTTTGCTATGACGAACAGGTACTTCCAAGATGAACCGAAATCTTTTCTTTTCTTTTCTTTTTTTTTTTCGGTACGCGGGCCTCTCACTGTTGTGGCCTCTCCCATTGCGGAGCACAGGCTCCGGACGCGCAGGCTCTGCGGCCATGGCTCACGGGCCCAGCCACTCCGCGGCATGTGGGATCTTCCCGGACCGGGGCACGAACCCGTGTCCCCTGCATCAGCAGGCGGACTCTCAACCACTGCGCCACCAGGGAAGCCCGAACCGAAATCTTAGAAAAACAAAAGTCAAACCGTACAACGAATGATCACCAGAGTTCAGTAAAACAAGTGGTTGCTTTTAAGGCTATTCCCCAAGAATCTAATACTGCTTCTCTAAATCTTAAGAACTGCCTTCAGGGAAAACTAAATGAAAAAGAACAACCAAAAAAATTCTCTGGGTAGAAATAAGTAATAAGACAACTCCATAAGGAAACAAATACTTTAGAATATAAGATTGAGATTTTAGCAAAAGCTGCTGCAGTCTATGCAGAAGATAAGCATAGTCTGAAACAAACAGCACTCCGAAAGCAGTAGAGAGGAACATCTGCAACTGTTCTCTGTTTAACAAATTAGAAGCTGAGTTGCAGGGTACACTGCCAGAGATTACCACTAAGCGGGTAATGGGAGGGGAAAGAATGTGGGCATAGAGTGACAGCCGAACAATTAAAGATAAATGCTGGAGTAGAGATGAAAAGTTGAAGCAGTTGAGGGTTGTTATTATTAAACATTAAAAGCTAAAGGGGCCATCACAAGAGTGGGAAGGAAATAAGGTTCTTAGTGCTGTCTCCAACCCCAGTGCCTAACGCACTACTAAGGCGTGTCTGACACAGATGATCAAGCCCTACAAAGAGATGGATCATAAGCATGTCACTAACATGCAAACCTTAACAGTCACAGAGTCATTTCCCTCAAGCCATTACCATATCTGTTCCAAATGAAAAGATGCTAGTTAAGTGAGAAGTACCTCTGATGCAGAGCCTGAACTGAAACTGATTAGTGTGACTGCTTTAAAACCCGAGGTGATAGACATTCTCCCGAACTCCACGGGCATTGAGAGTTTAAACCAAAAATCACCAAACGGTCAAAGATCTTACACCTGAATCCCTGGCCAACCAGACGTTGGTAAAGAATCTGGTTAGAGGGACTTCCCTGGCGTTCCAGTGGTTGACTCTGCACTTCCACTGCAGGGGCCACAGGTTCGATCCCTGGTCGGGGAACTAAGATCCTGCATGCTGTGCAGCACAACCAAAAAATAAAAAATAAAGAGTCTGTATAGATGTAAAGTTCAGTCACTTGGAAAATGAGGACAAGTTCTCTCTTGAATGTCACCGTCACAGACAATGGAAGCTCTCCATAAAATAAGGGCTTCTCTTTAGTGTAATAAAGGCACATTTTACTCATTATGGCATTTTGTGACTATTTCTTGTCTATTTATGGTCTAAATAATGCACAACTTTCCCTTAGGAGGACTGGGAAACTCATAATACCTACTGTGGAATTGCCAAGCTGAATTTAGAGCCTTACATATTGGCTATAATATGTGGACCATCCAAGTTAACTGCTGCCTGCCCCAGATCTCAGAGACTTGCTAAGAAAACGTAGCTGTACATGGGTTATAATTTCAGGGTAGGAGACCAAGCAGAGGGAGGTGAAACTCAAAAGGTATCCAGGAATAGCAGGACTGGCTATAGCATGTGTGGGGCCTAGTGCAAAATGCAAATGCAGGGCTCCATGTTCAAAATTACTAAGAATTTCAAGATGGCGATGGCAGAACATTAAGCCAAGCACAGGGCTGTTCTAGGAGTTGGGCCTTGTGTGACTGCACAGGTTGCACACCCAGGTACACCTTGGGGAATAGTTGTGACATATGGCAAACCAAATTATCGTATATGGATCCTTCCCCCACCTTCACCCCTGTCAATGCCAAAAAAGTGATAGGGAAGTTAATGGAACTCAGTGTCAAACTTAACTAAAAACCTTTCAAAGGCCTTTGGGCAGAATCAGTATATGAAGGGAAATGTGGGAGATGCCCAGGGCCTGCAGAGGCCAGAGTGGTTAGGCTAAAGGCTTCTAGTTGCACTCTTTGCATTTCCTTCATTGCCCCCCAGGTCAGACCCCAATTTTTTAGGTGAATTTTACTAAAATTTTAAGAACAGATACCTCCAGTCGTACACAAATTGTTTCAGAAAGTAGAATAACAGGGGCTCCCCTGGTGGCACAGTTAGTTGTTAAACATCCGCCTGCCAATGCAGGGGACATGGGTTCAAGCCCTGGTCCGGGAAGATCCCACATGCTGCGGAGCAACAAAGCCTGTGCGCCACAACTACTGAAGCCTGCGCACCTGGAACCCGTCCTCCGCAACAAGGGAAGCCACCTCAATGAGAAGCCTGCACACTGCAATGAAGAGTAGCCCCTGCTTGCCGCAGCTAAAGAAAGCCCGCGCACAGCAACGAAGATACAACGCAGCCAAAAAGTAAATAAATAAATAAAATATTTTTTGAAAAGAATAACAGCAAAAGCTGTCTATCACTTTTACGAAGCTAGTGTGTTGTAGATAACACAGCCAGAAGAAGATAGTGCAAGGTAAGAATATTAGAGGCCAATTTAACTTCAGGACATGGATACAAAAATCCCACAAGTGTGTGTGTGTGTACTGAATCCAACAATGTATTAAGTAGGCTTTGTTCCAAGAGTGCAAGGATGTTTCAGTGCTGGAATGCAGAGGAATAGAATTACATTAATGGGCTGAAGGAGAAAAATGTTATGATTTTCTGAAAAGGTAAAGAAGAAAGTTGATAAATATCAACACCCATTTATGATTTTAAAAAATCTTAGCAAACTAGGAATAGAAGGGAACTCCCCTAACCTTATGAAAGTAAACTAAAACAAACATACTTAGTGGAGAAAGTTTAGAGGCATTCCCTTTGAGGTCAAGAATAGGGCAATGATGCCTGATATCACAGCTGCTATTTAACATAATACTAGAGGGCCTAGCCAAAGAATCATAATAGAAACAAATTACTTGTAATGACTAAAAGGCAACCACCGTTATTTGCATACAAATATTATCATTTACATAGACAATTCAAGAAAATCTGCAAATAATTGGGACTAATTAGAGAGTCTTAGGAGTACTGGATCTGTCCCCTAGAGTCCTTATCAGGCCTGATATGCCTACAGATCCATTGTATGTCAGCTTCCTCTTACTTATTGCTCTGGGCAAAGGATGGCCACTGTCCAGGTTGCCCAGGACTGAGGGATTTCCCTGGATGCAGGACTTTCCATGCTAAACCTGAGATATAGGCACCGTAGTTCTGGCTCTGATTTCTTTCTTCCCTCATGACCCTTCATGTATTTCCCTCATGTATTTAAATACATAGCTAGGCTATGTATTTAAATTTGTTTGGGTATTACAGTTTACCCAGCATTTCTAGATAACTTTAGTGTAAGGTATGGCTCCACATCAGCTCTATGTGTACTTTTGCCAGAATTTTCCTTATTAAGACTTTAAGAATAATGAAATGTTTAATGACATGAGAAAATGTTCATGTGCAGAGTGAAAAAAGCAGACTACACAACTCTACAGTTGGGTACTATTTTTACTGTAAAAATATGTCATGTATTTGTATCTTTGAAAATTTTTGAGATAGCTAGCAGAACTTCTGCAGATAGAATTGACTTCAATCTCAGAGGAGATTACTCTGGATGGAGGGAAAAGAAATCTTATAGGATGAGCAGCTGGCAAGGGGGAAGGATGGTAGGTTAGGAGAAGAAAAATGGTGAAGATTGGGAGAGGTAACACAGGGGGAATGCTTCCATTGTAGTGAGACGGTTTGTATTTTAAACACTTGTAACCCATAGCTCTTTTTCTTTTTTCACATTGTGTGACTCCTCTCATTGGAGAGAGAGAGTGATCAAATGTTATTCCTCAGACCCCTGGATCCAGATTACATTGTCTTGTTGAGCATGTAACTAGATCATTGGAGCAGGCATTTCAAACAATCACTTACCAAGGGGATTTTTAAAAATCCATGCTTTAACCAGGGCAAGAATAGAATAAGTTAACTAAAATGTATTTGAATGTTAAATATCCCTAGAAAGGCTCTGATATATCTCAGATTTTTTTATGTTAATTAAGCAAACTGTTATCTGTGAGCCCAGGCTCAAAACAGAGCTCTGATGAGTTGTCAGGGATTTCTTGGTCATGAAAATGATGGAGGTCTGTTCTTGGAATTTTTAGGTATAAACGTGTGTCAAAATAGGGAAATCCTGCCTGAGGAAGTATATTCCTTAAATAGTTAAAAATAGGTTATGTAGAGAGGAGGAGGGTGGGTGTAACTATAAAGGAGTAGCACTAGGGAGATCTTTGTGGTGATGGAATAGTTCCACATCCGGATGGCAGTGATGGTAACAGTGAACCCACACATGTGATAAAATGACATTGCACTATACACATACATTGTACCAATGTCAATTTCCTGGGTTTGTTTTTATTGAAATATAGTTGATTTACATATTATGTTAGTTTCAGGTATTATACTATAGCTATGTGAGATGTAACCATTGGGGAAAACTGGGTGAAGGATATGTAGGCCCCCCTTTGTTCTCTTTGCAACTCCCCAGAAATTCAGAATTATAAAAACAGAGAAACAGCAACAACAAAAAATAGGTCATGTAGACTAGCATCTCCCAGGAAAAGCCAACATGACCCCCAGATATCCTGTCTACTTTGTCTTAGTTGAGTACCAAGGCTGGGAGAAGAGGTTTGGGCTGACTGACATCTGTGTGCCTTGCCAAATTATGCCTTAGACGATAGAAAGCTAAATATAGCCTTAGGAGCCTTATTCATTTTCACTTTTATATAGGCCACAGTGTCTTGCTTCAGTTAGAGAAAGGGGCTTCTGAAACTTTCTACAACTGTTGTTTTATTTGGACAGTTCAGTCAAATGACCAGTTGATTCACTGGAGGGTGAAAAAAATCACCTAATGAATTGAATCAGTCAGAATGTCAAGTCCTTCACCTAGTATAGACAGATATGGGATGCATGTCCGTGATAAAATAGCTCACAGAACAGTTTTTAGGCAATTTGACTCACAGTTTTTTAAAGTAGAGGATCATATTTGAAATGAGCGTTAAAGTACTTAGTACATTAGAAAATTGACCTTAACTGTTTAAGTTTAAATACAATAAGCACATTGAGAACTAGAAAAGACCAAACATTCTCATCCAGTCACCTCATTTTATATGTAGCAGACGTTTATATCTGAGTGAAAACTAAGATTCTGAAATATCTAGACATCCGTTTTCATAGGTTTGTTACCTAGGGCATGGGGGCCTAGTTTGGTTTGTGTCTAGCTCCTGGGGGATTCTGGTTTATTTCTGACCCCTGGAGGCAGAATCTTGGTGATGAATGAGTGAACAGAGTGCCTGTGTTCCTTTAACTGGCCCCATAGACTAGGATGGAGTCCTATGGAGAGAAGAGCATCTTTATTTCTCCTTGGAGCATAGCATTAAGTGCAATGAGGACTGAATGGAAGCTCCAGGTTGAGAGCACTGGAAGAGAGCATCCTGAGCATAGAATTTTCTCAAGGACAAGAACAGCAGTGGCAGTGACTTTTTCTGGAAGAACTAGAGCAGATTTGTTCATTCACTCAATATATATTTATTGAGCACCTACTATATTCCAGGCACTGTTCTGGGTGCTTGGGATACATTATGGGACACAATAAAGAGTCCTGCCATCAAGAAGCTTACATTCTGGTGAGGAGGGGGGTAAGACAGAAGAAGCAGTAGGCATAATAAATTATGTAAATTAGTAAATTATGTGGCATGTTAGAAGGTCATAAATACTGTGGAAAAAGAGTAAAAGAGTAGAAGGAGAGGAGTTCAGAGTGGCATCGAGGGGAGGCACAGGTTGCACTACTGAATAGTCAGGGTAGAATTCATTGAGCAGGGAAGATTTGAGGAAAGATATGAAGGATGTAAAGGAATTGGCTGAGCTGATATCTAGGGGAAGTGCATTCCAGCAGAGGGGACAGCTAGAGCAAAGACCCCAGGGCAGGAATG
>NW_006774591.1:683274-704594 GCF_000442215.2 Lipotes vexillifer
AATGCACCTGGCATGTTTGCAGAACAGCAAAGAGGCCTGTGTGGCTGATTCAGAGAGCAAGGGGAGGGGTATAAGGCGAGGAGATGAGAGTGGTGATCGGGGCCAGAAGACGGAGGCCATGGTGAGGACTTGGGCTCTCATTCTGCATGAGATGCGAGCTGGTGTGAGGTTTTGAGCAGAGGAGGGATGGGATCTAGCTTGTGTTTTAATAGAATCGCTTAGGTTGTTGTGTTGATAATAGACTGTACAATGGCAAGAGGAGAAGCAGGGACACCGGTTATGAACCTGTTGCAGCAATGTAGGTAGCTCAAATCAGTGTGGAAGCAAGGTGAGAAGTGGTGTTAAGAAGGTCTGATTCTGGGGATACTTTGAAGGAAGTGTTGATAGGATTTCCTGACAGATTGGACGTGAGGCGTAAGAGAAAGAGTAATCCAGGAAAAACTGGAAGGATGGAGTAGCTATCAATACTGATATAGGGAAGGCTGTAGGAGGAGCAAGTTAGAGCAGATGGTCAGGAATTAGCCATGTTGAATTTGAGATGATTATTAGATATTCAAGTGGAGATGTCGAATAGGTTGCTGGACATATGAGTCAGGAATTCAGAGCTGGAGATAAAAATTTGGGAATTTAAAGCCATGTATTTAAAGCCATGGATAGAATGAATAAGATAGTTAAAGAAGAGGACCAAAGACTAATCCCTGGGCTATGGCAAAACTGATGTAAGGAAAAAGAGGAGAACCAACAAAGAAGACTGGGAGTGTCAAGTGAGGTAGGAGGGAAACCCAAAGTGTTTGGCCTTCAGGAAGTCAGGGGAGGAAGGGAGAAAGGTGTGATCCATGGTCAAATTCTGCTGATAGGTCAGTAAGATGAGAGCTTAGACTTGAAGGGTTATCAATGTGGAGGTCATGGTAGACCTTGATGAGAGGGGTGTGATGGAGTGGAAGGAGTGAAAGCCTACTTGGAATGAGTTTTAAAAAGACTAAGTAGAGGAATTAGAGACAGCAGATACAGGCAACTCTTTTGAGAGATTTTGCTTCAGAGAAGAACAAAGACATCAAGCAGTAGTTGGTAAGTGGAGGGGGTTTACTGAGATCAAGAAAAGTATTTTTTAAGGTAACGTATTTAATAATTGGGGCAAAAAAAGAGATCACTTTTTCCCATTTGAAGTTCATTGACAAATGCACAGTTAATGCAGATTGTGTTGAATTAAGACATAATGTATCTAATGGATGTAGAGTTGACCTAAACACATAAGAAGATAGCCTCAACAACCATTAGGGTTAATGCAACTCAAAACCAGAATGTAATATAGCTTCACAACCACTAGTATGGCTACAGCCAAAAGGAAAGAAAATAACAGATGTTGGTGAGGATTTGGAGAAGTTGGAACCTTCATACATTGCTAGTTTGATAGTTCTTCAACATGTTAAACATAGTAGCACCATATGACCCAGCAATTCCAGGTATGTACTAGGTATATACTCAAGAGATATGGAAACATATGTTCCTGATCTGTACGAGAAGAGTATCCAGTCTTTCATCTTTAAGTATGATATTAGCTTCGTAGTTTTCCTAGATGCCCTTTGTCAGGTTGAGGAAGATTCCTTTCAATCCTAGTTTGTTGTTGTTGACAGGGTGTTAGATAGATTTTGTCAAGTGCTTTTTCTGTGTTTATTGAGATGATCATGTGGTTTTTTTCCTTGACTTTACTGATACAGTGTATTACATTGATTGATTTTCATATGCTGAACCAACCTTTCATTCTTGAGGTAAGTCCCACTTGGTGATGCTGGGTTTGGTATTTCGTTGAAGATTTTTGCGTCTATATTCATAATGGATATTGGCTTAGTTTTCTTTATTGTAATGTCTATGTCTGATTTTGGTACCAGAGTAAAATGGCCTCAGAATGAGTTGGAAAGTGTTCCCTCTTCTTATGTCGCTTGAAAGAGATTGTAAAACCCAGTGAAGCCATCTGGACCTGGGCTTTTCTTTGGGGATAGTTTTAAAACTACTGATCGAATCTCTACTTTTAAAAGGTCTGTTTAGATTTTGTTATTTCTTCTTGAGTTTCACTAATTTGTTCCTGTCTTGAATTTAATCCTTTCATCTGAGTTGTCTAAGTTATTGGCATATAACTGTTCATAGTATTGTTTTTATTTCTGTATCCTTCTTTATTTCTGTAAGATTGGTAGTAATGTTCTCTCTTTCATTTCTTTCTTTTTTTTTTTTTTGCGGTACGCGGGCCTCTCACTCTTGTGGCCTCTCCCGTTGCAGAGCACAGGCTCCGGATGCACAGGATCAGCGGCCATGGCTCACGGGCCCAGCCACGCCGCAGCATGTGGGATCTTCCCGGACCGGGGCACGAACCCGTGTCCCCTGCATCGGCAGGCGGACTCTCAACCACTGCGCCACCAGGGAAACCCTCTCTTTCATTTCTTAGTCGTTTGAGTTCTTTTTTGCTTGGTCAATGTAGTTAAAAATTTGCCAATTTTGTTGATCTGTTTCAAGAACCAACTTTTATGGTGTCGTTGATCTCTATTTTTCAACTTTCTATTTTATTCATTTGTGCTCTAATATGTATTTCCTTCCTTTTGACTGCTTTGGGTTTAATTTGCACTTCCTTTTCCTGTTTCTTAAGGTGGAAGTTTACGTTATTGATTTGAAATCTTTTTTCTTTTAATATAGGTCTTCACAACTATACATTTCCATCTAAACATTGGGTTTTAGTTGTATCCTGTGAGTTTTGTTAAGTTGTATTTACATTTTCATTCATCTCAAAGTATTTTATAATTTTGTTTGTGATTTCTTCTTTGATCCTGTGGTTATTAAGGAGTGTGCTATTTTATTTCCAGTCTTTTAATATAGTTTTGACTTTTGAACTCTGTAAATATTTTACAGATACAAAAGGTAAAGTCAAAAGGGATTTAAGAAAAACCTTAAGTTGAATATATACAAAAACAAATGATTTAGAATGATAACAATAATCACAGAGGAAAAAATTAAGTCAAATAAGTTTGACTCTGAACAATCTCAGAAGGATATATCCTAAGGATATAAAAATCAGGTGATCATATAATTGTGGTTTGTTCGTATACTTTTTGTGTGTGTGTGTGGTATGCGGGCCTCTCCCGTTGCGGAGCACAGGCTCCGGACACGCAGGCTCAGCGGCCATGGCTCACGGGCCCAGCCGCTCCGCAGCATGTGGGATCCTCCCGGACCGGGGCACAAACCCATGTCCCCTGCATCAGCAGGTGGACTCTCAACCTCTGCGCCACCAGGGAAGCCCTGTTTCTATACTTTTTGTTTTGCTCCATTGATCTGTTTATCCTTCCCCTCATACGACACTGTCTTATAGCTATATAGTAGGTCTTGATATCTGGTTGTTTAGGCCCTCCAGCTTTGTTCTTTAAGGTTGCTTTAGCTATTCTTGGTCTTTTGCATTTCCATATAAATTTCCATATCAGCTTGTCAGTTTTCATCACAAACCTGCTGCAGTTTTTATTGGGATTTCATTGACTCCATAAATCAATTGACATATTAACGATACTGAGACTCTAACCTATGAACGTGGTATTTTCCTATGTTTGCATAATTAGGTTTTCTTTAATTGCTCTCAACAGTGTTTTCTAGTTTTCAGTGTAATGATCTTACACATATTTTGTTAAACTTATTTCTAGGTATTTTATGGCTTTTAGTTGGTAATGTAAATTTTAAAAATATTTATTTTCTACTTAACTTGTCCTGATCTATAAAAATTAAATTGAGTTTTATATTTTGATCTTACATCAACATTGTTAAATACACTTATTAATTCACATTGTAGATTCTTTTGGATTTCTTAGTATGCGATCATGTCATCTGCAAATGATAGTTTTTATTTCTTCATTTCTAATCCTTATGCCCTGTATATCTTTTTCTTGCTTGATTACACTGTCTAGGACCTCTAGTACAGTGTTAAATGGAAGTGTTGTCAGCAGACATCCTTGTCTTTTTCCTGATCTCAGGGGAAATTTTAAAAATAATTTAACAATGTGATTTTTTGGGTAGTTACTATTTATTCAGATTAAGGAATTTCCATTTTCTTCCAAGTTTGCTAAGAATTCGGGTTTTTTTTTGAACCACAAGTAGGAGTTCAGTGTTATCAAATGCCTTTCCTGCATCTATTGAAGTGATCATGTAATTTCTACCTTCTCTTCCTGTTAATATAGTAAATTATACTAATTGATTTTCCCATAAACTCCACTTGGTTGAGGTGTATTATCATTGTTAAATATCACTGGATTAGATTTACACACACACTTTTCACTTACACACACAATTTTTATTTCTTCTTTTAAACTGTTTTATTGAGTTATGATTGACATGTAAAAAGCTGTACATATCTAATGTATAAAACTTGATGAATTTGGGGATAAATATGTACCCAGAAACCATCACCACCGTCCATACCATAGACATATCCATCACCTCCCAAAGTTTCTTCCTGCCCCTTTTACCATGTTATGTAATTTTCATTTCTTAGAATGTGTTTTTCAAGTTGTGGTTATGATGGCTTCATAAAATAAGATGGCGAGTATTCCCTTTTTTTTCCTGATCTCTGGAAGTATTTGTGTAAGATCAATGTTATTTCTTCTTCAAGCGTTTGAAAGGCTTTATCAGTGAAGCCATTTAGGCCTAGAGTCTTACTTTGTTGGGAGGTTCTTAATAACAGGTTTTATGTCTTTCATAGATATAGGACTCTTTCTTCTTCTGTCAGATTTATTGAGTTTTGTTTCTCAAGGAATTTGTCCACTTCCTCTAGAGCTGATTCTGACCCATTCTCTAACTTTTTTCTTTCTGGGTCTGCCAACTACACTTGCATTAGACTTCCCTACCATATCTCAAATGTCTCTTACATTTTTTCAGGAATTCCCATCCTTTTTGCTCTCCATTCTTTTTTCTAGCTATTATCTATCGACGTATCTTCTAGTTAACTAATCATGTTTTCAGTTTTGCCCAATCTGCTGTTAAACCCATATGCTGAGTTCTTAATTGTAACCATTTTATTTTCTGTTCCAGACTTTACCTTTGACTTTTTATTATATTTTCCACTTATATGGTGAAAATCTCTCTGTTGCCATATATTTTCTTGAACCTATTCATCACAGTTATTTCAAAGGCTGTGTGTGGTAACTCCAATATCACCTATGTTTCTGTTTCTATCCTGTCTCTTTTTCTCTTGTCTTGTGTATTTGTATGCCAGTAGATTTTGATTGAATGCTCAACATTATGTATGAGAAATTGTAGAGGCTCCTGATCATGTTATCTTCCTCCAGAGAGGACTACCCTTTTCCTCTGGCAGGCAGCAGAGGATTAGATCACCTTAATTCACCTAGGGACTTTGCTGTCTCAAGGCTAGTTTGCAATCTTTATATGTCCAGGTTTAGCTCTGGTTAACCCCCGCTTGTAGGGTGTAGCCCTCTAGGAGTTCCAACTAAGAATCAAGATTGCGGGCTTCCCTGGTGGCGCAGTGGTTGAGAGTCCGCCTGCCGATGTGGCGGAGCACGGGTTCGTGCCCCGGTCCGGGAAGATCCCACGTGCCGCGGAGCGGCTGGGCCCGTGAGCCATGGCCGCTGAGCCTGCGCGTCCGGAGCCTGTGCTCCGCAATGGGAGAGGCCGCAACAGTGAGAGGCCGGCGTACCGCAAAAAAAAAAGAATAAAGATTGGTTGCTAGGGTTCCTCCTACCTGGTAGGTCATAAACTACAGTTTTGCCCTCCCCAGCACTGTGAGCTTGTCACAAACTTGCTCTGCTTTGCTGATGCTTTCTACCTGACTTCTTAGCCTCATTCTCTGCACAACTTAATCTGTTAATGCCTGTAAAAGAAAACTGGTTCCAAGGGTTGTATTCTATTCTGTGTCCTCCTAGTTCTCTAGGATCTTGGTCTGTCAGCATTCAGCTGCCTTGGCAGCTCCAAACTTCATTTCTAGTCTCCTCAACCCGTGTGGTGAGACCTAAAGCTAATCTGCTGGCTTCTCTGTCTCATGCTCCATGCCAAAAATATCCTGAGGGAAAAGTTGTGTGCAGAAAGTAAGGCTCACCTTAATGAGCATGCCTTCTTCCTGGATCTTGTCTCTCAAGTCCTGGCTGCCTCAGTAGCCCTCTAATTCCTTCACAAAAGGTATTTTTGAGAACATGAATTTACTAGTTTTTCTTGTTAGGTTATTGGTCTGCTACAAAGCTACTCCATCGTAGTTAGAAGTCTTCTGAACTCATGATTATAATGTGTGTGTGTGTTTCCCTTTATCTCTGTACATTGCTCAAAACGATATAGGAGCAGTAACTCTCCAATAACAGTGAACACATCCAGCATTCAGATCTTTGTTTCTATACATCATTTCTCACTAAAATGAATCAGACTTCCTTGAAGAAATGGCTGATTTCAAGTAAAGTACAAGTACAAGATAAGCCTGGGTATCTTGCTGTACCAGAAAGTAAGAAAATGACCAAAGAATGGTAGGAAGATGTCATAAGGACACAGGAGCCAACTCAAAGGGGCACCCAATGGCTAAGTCTGGAATAATTTGAACATCAAAAATAATAACGGGGGCTTCCCTGGTGGCGCAGTGGTTGAGAGTCCGCCTGCCGATGCAGGGGACACGGGTTCGCGCCCTGTCGGGGAGGATCCCACATGCCGCGGAGCGGCTGCGCCCGTGAGCCGTGGCCGCAGAGCCTGTGCGTCCGGAGCCTGTGCTCCGCAACGGGAGAGGCCACAGCAGTGAGAGGCCCACGTACCATAAAAAAAAAAAAATAAATAATAATAATAATAATAATAACGATGGTAATGGTTTGTAATACACTGAGTTAAGAAAAATTCATAAATCCTTGGTGATATTTAAAAGAAAAGGAGAGGAGAGGAGAAAAAAAGAGGAAAACTCTGTTTTTGTTTTTATTTTTACAGAAGAATGCCAGCTACTAAATGTAGAAAGAATAATATAATTAGAAAAGTGCTGTTTTATAACCCCCAGAGTAATAAATGGTTTGGATAAGAATGGTCAGTTGATGCAAATATGACTGGGTAAAATGTTATCGGGAACAAGTCCGAAATGATCACTCCATAGATCACTTTTTTTTTTTTTTTTTTTTTTTTTGCGGTACGCGGGCCTCTCACTGTTGCGGCCTCTCCCGTCGCGGAGCACAGGCTCCGGATGCGCAGGCTCAGCGGCCATGGCTCACGGGCCCAGCCGCTCCGCGGCATGTGGGATCTTCCCGGACCGGGGCACGAACCCGTGTCCCCTGCATCGGCAGGCGGACTCTCAACCATTGTGCCACCAGGGAAGCCCCACAGATTACTTTTAATAAAGGGGAAAATATGCTCTGACAATGGAAAAGTCCAGTGGTCACCACTGTAACCAAGTGGTCAAGCTTGGCAGTGCCGGTAGTGGTTTGATGTGACACTGTACGCTTTTAGTATGACTCAGTGGTAGGTACACAATGTCATTTATGTGACGTTCTTACTGGAAATGTTTGACCTGAATCTCATCACAAGGAAACAGACAATTCTACAATGTGCAGCATGATGAAGGACAGTTGACCTGGCTTCTTCAAAGGATTTGATGTCATGAAGAGGGGGAGTCAGGGGGATGGTTCTGGGTTGCAGGAGACTAAGGAGGCACAACAGCCAAATGCTCTGAGTGAATCCTGGATTGGAAAAATGGAATCCATAAAGGACATTTTGGGGACAGTAGAAGAAATTTTAGTATCTACTGTATGCTTGATATTGAATTTATGGTGAATTTTTTTTTAGGTGTGCTAATGTTGTAGTTAAATAGGGAGATCTTACTCTTGGGAAACGCATACTGAAATATTTCATGGTGAAGTGTCATGATGAAAGTAGCCTACTTTTCTATGATTTGGAAAAATGGATGTGTGGGTGTGTAGACAGATGGAGCGGGTGTAGCAAGATTGTAACAGTTGGCGAACATAGGTGAGGAGTACATGGGTGTTGAGAATTAGAAGGGGGGAAGAAAAACCCTTGTAGCCTTTTCCTGTTACTGAACGAAAACCCACAAGATGGCAGTAGAGGAACGCTCTTAGAATGTGCTTCTTTGCAGCCTTTTATAAGGTGACCTTATTTTCTGATCTGAAAAGCAGGATGTGAGGATCCAACAAAGGATTGCTTTTGCTCTGTGAATACATTTATATGAAAAGTTATACAAAAGTATGAACACGACAAAATGCCATTTGGCTGTATCAGTCTATGGATTGCTTTTGTTGAAATAAATACCATTTTGTTAAATTTGATCCACAAAACTTCTGAAATGTATCTAAAATGTTGTGTAAATGAGAATTTTTCTGATGAGCATATCCACAACTTTCACCATGTCTCAGAGTAGTCAGTTATCAGTCCCCAACCCACTCGCCAAGATAAAAAGTATTTTGCAAAATATTTGGGGTCACATAAAGCAATTCCTTACCAAACAGAATCAGTCATTTGCCTCTGCTTATTTTTTTACTCCCCAGAGAAAGGTAGTTTATTGGTCAATGGAGATGCTAGCCATATAAAACTTTCTCTATAAACATATATCAAAAGAGTTCATTTTTTAGGTTCATTTTTTTAGATTCTTGTGATTACGGAAAGCTTCTAGTCTCCTGTGAGTGTCACCTGTGCCTCTTGTTTTCCTCCAAGAGTTCCTGGTTTGGATAAGGACTAGGTTTCTACAAACTGCAGTGTCAGCAGCTTGCAATGTGAGAGCCAAGCCATACAACACTCTTCCCTTTTTGATTCACTAACCGAAGAGCAGGCTTTGTTTTCTGTGCAATTGAAAACAACCTGGTAGATAGGTGTCTTAAGAACTTGTATATTGACTTGATTATAAAAGAAAATCCCTGCTAAGCACCTTGGTCTGGCTATCTGGGTGGTATGGATTTTTAAAAAAGGGTCATGTGTTAGAATCTACCAAGGGAAAATAAAATGCTCATTTAAGATGCACTGGCAGTGTGTAGTTGGCTTAAAGTATCATTTAGTGAGTTCTTAAGCATTTTTCACTCTCTCAACTTCATTCGTTTTGGAGAATTCCTTATTGAGCGACTATGAGCTATCAGTAGTTAGCGATGCGACTGCAAGTGAGAGACGAAAGAGCAAAATGGTCATGTCTTTAGAAAGGAACTTTTAACTTCTCCCTTCTTGTATTCCCAATGGAAACACTGTGTCATGCCATGTTGTTGGGTAGAAGAGCTTATCTTAGGTAAAGAACAGGTGAAATAAATCATGACACATCCATATGATGGACTGTACATAGCTGTTCAAAATTATGACGTAGATTCGTAGATATTGACATGGGAAGGTGTCCAAACTGAATTGTAAGAGAAACAGAGCAAGTTGCAGAACAATATGTAAATTATGGTCCCAGTTTGAAATGTATATTTGCTTTTATATGTTCAGAAAATAAGATCTAGGAGATCATTCACTAATTTGCTTAAAGTGGTTTATGTTGTGAGGGAGAGAGTAGTATTGCAGTGAAAGGGGGCTTATATTTTCTACTTTATATATTTTTCTATTGCCTGGATTTTTTATGAGAAAGTAATCTGAATAAATAATGATGTGGAGGGAGTGTATGTTGGCACAATCCTCTGAGACTTTCATAATGCTGAATATAATTGTTGCTCAGTATAATCAATTGTCACTCATCTTGAACAGACCAAAGCCAAAGAAAACCAATTAGTTAACTTATAAATTATATCCTTTCTACACTTGAAACTGTTTACAATATTAAAAGACCTGAAGTGGAACAATAAAAATAAATGTACAAACTAAAAAAGGCAAATTGTTTAGAAGAAATGAGATAACCATTTAGAAGGAATGAGATAACTGTAACAGGAATATGGAATGGTGTTTCTACTAAAGAAAGCGCAGAGTTTAGCTCTGAGGTTTCTGGTTCCCAAGCAAAAAAAGGTAACTAGGTTGGCTCTATTGTCTGTGTTTATACTGAAGGAAGAATGTTAAAAGAAATATATTGTATGGTGTCTTATATAAGCAACACTGAGTGACATATCGGACAATGTTTTTTATTATATGTTTACCAAAGACACAGAAACTTCTGACTGAATATTTTCTTCACATGCCCTGTTAAAAATGCAGCCAAAATGTCAGATCATAACTCAAATCACTGAAAAAATCTCTTTGGGGAAACTGAGGGAATATAGTCCAGATACATATTTTCCTGATGATCCAAACAAATCATTTTCAAATCTGGCTGCATATCAGAATCAACTGGGGGGAGGCTTTTAGAAGTTCAGGTTCCATGGTCTACCATGCATCTTCAGATTCTCATTCTGAAGATCTGGCATTGAGCTTGAGAACCTGTAATTACTGGTGCTCTGTGCATATTCTGGTGCAAATCCTGGTTTGAGAACCACTGATCTATGGTACACAGTAAACACAGCACATTTTCCTCTAGCATATGTTTTATTCGAAGATAAGTAACGTTTTTCCTATTAAAACAGATGAATTATGAAGCATACTTTGAATTTTGCATTAATTTCTGAAATAAAATATGAGCCTTAGACGTTTAGTACATGCAAGGGCTCATTTGGGGCTATTTCCCAGACCCCGAGGAGGTAGAGTTCATGCCTCACTACTGTTAAAGTTTTTATTTATTTATTTATTTATTTTTGGCTGCGTTGGGTATTCGTTGCTGCACACGGGCTTTCTTTAGTTGCGGCGAGCAGGGACTACTCTGTTGTGGTGTGAGGGCTTCTCATTGCGGTGGCTTCTCTTCTTGCAGAGCACGGGCTCTAGGCACGTGGACTTCAGTAGTTGTGGCAGGTGGGCTCAGTAGTTGTGGCAGGTGGGCTCAGTAGTTGTGGCACGTGGGCTCAGTAGTTGTGGCACATGGACTCTGTAGTTGTGGCTCATGGGCTCTAGAGCACAGGCTCAGTAGTTGTGGTGCATGGGCTTAGTTGCTTTGTGGCATGTGGGATCTTCCGGGACCAGGGCTCGAACCCATGTCCCCTGCATTGGCGGGTGGATTCTTAACCACTGTGCCACCAGGGAAGCGCCTGTTAAAGTATTTTGATGGAAAGGTTTTTAAAGCACTAAAGGAATTGTGTCAGGGTTCCGTTGTAAAATCCTTGGAAGGATTAGAAGATTGGAGACCAGGAGGCAGCTCTGTGATCTCCCGAGGGTAGGAAGGGACCCAGAGGCTAGGAAGCTGCTGCTCCAGCCCCTGTTACCACTGCTGCTGCCTCCACTACCTCCACACAGAGCTCAGGGCTTACCAGTGACACTTGACCAACAGTGACAATAGCAGCAGGAAGATGGACTTTGCCTCACTCCCGCCTTGCAAATCTTGTGCAAGAGCATCTCATTGGTGAAATGGAATTCACATCCAGGATCCTAGCTGCAAGAGAGCCAGGGAAATAGAGTTTTTAGTTTTTCTATCCCTGTGGTATACAGGCATGGAAGAGGGTAGGAATGGATATTGAGTGTCAAAGGATGCTGTCAAGTAAAATCACGAACCAAAAATGCTAAGCAGCTGGATTTAACTGGCTAGGGAAAGCCCTGAGATTCACAAAACATGGAGATATTGCCATCTGCTTGTAACGCTGAATGAGATACTCTTTCGAGACAGGCTAAAATGGAAATCAATTTTTCCCTTTTATAGAAGACATTCTGTAGCTGGCTCTGTTCCCAAAATGGCATTTGTTATTGGCACTAGCGTCTGAGCCGAATGCCTTCAATTAAGAATTTGTGAATCACATGTTTCACAAATAATAAGTTGCTTATGAAAAATCTTTTCTTTAAGTATGTGTGTGACTGATTCTGAGTTATGTGAACTGCCATTCCATCATTGTGGTTGGTGCATGAGTGTGTGTGTGTGTGTGTGTGTGTGCGCGCGCGCGTGCACACGCACACGCACGCGAGGACGCTTCCTAGAAGGCTTTCCGGAGCTAGGAGATAGGCTGGCCATTCTCCTGGTTGTCTAGACATGGGTTATTCATGGCCACCTCCAGCCTGCCTGTGCTTGTGTTTGCTTGTTTGCTTGGAGTCAGAGGTGATGCTTTTCTGAAAGCATCACAGTAATAATAACTGTTTATTGAGCACTTGTTCTCTGCCTAACATTGTGCTAAGTGCTTTGCATATATTTATTTTTCTAATACTTATGATAACACTTTGAGGTCTGTGTTACTACCCTGTTTTACAGATGAGGAAACAGGCACAAAAAGGCTAAATAATTTTCTAAGGTGACAGAGCTAGTAAGTGGTAGAGCCAAAATTCAAACCATGTACCTGATGCTAAAGCTTCCACTACCTTACATGACAGTGAAGAGAACCTCAGAAAATTATTTGTGGAACTGAGACCTCTTTTCTATTTTACTCTTATTATCCCTTTAGTCCCTCTATTTTGGCCAAATGTATGACCAGACTCAGGAACGGCAATATTGAGAGTAATAGCACGTTTAGGAGGGGAAGGGGACATTTTTGGTATAAGCTGAGATGCCCAGACAAGGATGCAAGACCAAAAAGTCTGTCTGGTTATTATTCTGGTTATTGAATAATCAACTGCTTCAGTGCAGACATAACACAAGATACTCCTTATCTTCCCTTATTGTGGGGTGAGACTAGTACATTCTGTGTATTCCTATAATGCTCGGCGTCTAGATAGGGAAATAAATTGGAAAAAAAATAAGAAGAAGGAAGAGAAATAACCTGCATTTGTCCACTGTTTTATCTAAACAAATTTCTAGTTAAAAAGGTAGTTTCTCTCAGAAAACCTTGAGTTCTGACTGATGGGAATTTGTTGCCTGTCATTGGAGTGATGTCAACAGAATTGGAGTGATTTCTACTCATTCTTTAACTTGTTATCTCATAATTTCACCATTCCAGTCTCGTGTGTGGCACAGGACCATACATGGTCAAAGTGAAGGGGAAGAGAACAATTTCCATCCAGTATAAAATACCCAACTCAACACTAAATTAAGCACAGCTACCCTTATCCCACAGACATCTGGTACAGTGTTTCTCAAATAAGACACCATTAGTACTTTGGGAGGGACTGTCCTTCACTGGGAAAGGTTGTCCTAAGTAGACTTTTGGGCACTAAGTGTCAAGTAGCTCTGAACCCATCCCCTGGAGAAGCCAGGGCTCTGGCCTCATCCATGGTGTGACTCTGAATGGGGAATGCTGCTTCCCTGTGGGCCGTTTCTCCAGGGAAAACTGCCTGAAACACAGACAAGTAATTTCCTCCAAGTAAGATCACCAGATTAAAATACAGGATGCCCAGCTAATTGTTAATTTCAGATAAACAATGAATAAATTTTTATATAAGTATGTCCCCCAAATTTAACTGGGTATCCTGGATTTTTTTTTTAACATCTTTATTGGGGTATAATTGCTTTACAATGGTGTGTTAGTTTCTGCTTCATAACAAAGTGAATCAGTTATACATATACATATGTTCCCATATCTCTTCGCTCTTGCGTCTCCCTCCCTCCCACCCTCCCTATCCCACCCCTCCAGGCTGTCACAAAGCACCTAGCTGATATCCCTGTGCCGTGCGGCTGCTTCCCACTAGCTATCTACCTGACGTTTGTTAGTGTATATCTGACAAATAATCAAGTAACCTGAACCTAAGGTCAGTTGGCAGATCCATGACCGAATAAGTGGTAGATCTGTGACTTGAAGCAGGTCTGTTTAGTGTGACTTCAGATTGCATGAATTCTCCTGCTCTGTACTGCCTTCCACATTTGGTGAGCAGCTTACGAGTACAAAAACCGTGCCATGCAGGATGCAAAGATACAGTTATAATTCCTGCCTTCAAGTTATTTGGCTTCTCCAGGATGAGAAAATAGAGTTGGGAAGAACCGTATATTAGGACTATCTTCCTAAGGGCCTACTACGTGATGAAAGCTGAATCGCTTTATATTCTAGAGGAATTTTGGAAGTTTAAACGAGCAACTTATGTTGTGCTTTCCTCTGAGGAGTCTTGTAGAAACATTCAGGTTATTTTATAGAGCGAGATAGCTGCAGAGACAGCAGCAAGAGAAGCCCTTCCTGGGACTGACTTCCTACTCTTCCTAGTTGCTTCAAGGGGTGGCTGATTAGGAGGCTTGACCAAGGCCAGAGGCTTATGTTAATTAATGGGTTTCACATAGTAGGCAGGATGGTCCTATGGATAAGACTGCAACCCACCCAAGCAGCTTGCTCAAGCTAACCAAGTCTTATTAAAAATTCTCAGGATTCCAAAAGCTGAAGAAGCACTTTTTGACATTAATAACTTTATGTTTCCTTTTGCCTTTATTAATGAGACTGTATATATGGAAGTGTTCTGCAAACTGGAAAAGATATTTATTTACTTTTCTTTTTTTGGTAATAGTTTTATTTATTTATTTATTTATTTATTTATTTATTTATTTATTTATTTTTGGCTGCATTGGGTCTTCGTTGCTGCGCATGGCCTTTCTCTAGTTGCATTGAGTGGGGGCTACTCTTCGTTGCGGTGCGCGGTCTTCTCATTGGGGTGGCTTCTCTTGTTGCGAAGCACAGGATCTAGGTGTGCAGGCTTCAGTAGTTGTGGTGCACGGGCTCAGTACTTGTGGCTCACGGGCTCAGTAGTTGTGGCTCGCGGGCTCTGGAGCTCAGATTCAGTAGTTGTGGCGCATGGGCTTAGTTGCTCCACGGCATGGGGGATCTTCCCAGACCAGGGCTCGAACATGTGTGCCCTGTGTTGGCAGGGGGATTCTTAACCACTGCATCACCAGGGAAGCCCCTGGAAAAGACATTTAAATGAAATAACTGAAATGCTATTTTGTCATCTGTGTTTTGGTTTTTTTTTTTACATCTTTATTGGAGTATAATTGCTTTATAATGGTGTGTTACTTTCTGCTTTATAACAAACTGAATCAGTTATACGTATACATATGTTCCCATATCTCTTCGCTCTTGCGTCTCCCTCCCACCCACCCTCCCTATCCCACCCCTCCAGGTGGTCACAAAGCACCGAGCTGATCTCCCTGTGCTATGCGGCTGCTTCCCACTAGCTATCTATTCTAGGTTTGGTAGTGTGTATATGTCCATGCCACTCTCACTTTGTCACAGCTTACCCTTCCCCCTCCCCATATCCTCAAGTCCATTCTCTAGTACGTCTGTGTCTTTATTCCTGTCTTACCCCTAGGTTCTTCATGACATTTTTGTTTTCTTAAAATCCATATATATGTGTTAGCATACGGTATTTGTCTCTCTCTTTCTGACTTACTTCACTTTGTATGACAGACTCTAGGTCCATCCACCTCACTACAAATAACTCAATTTCGTTTCTTTATATGGCTGAGTAATATTCCATTGTATATATGTGCCACATCTTCTTTATCCATTCATCTGATGATGGACACTTAGGTTGTTTCCATCTCCTGGCTATTGTAAATAGAGCTGCAATGAGCATTTTGGTACATGACTCTTTCTGAATTACGGTTTTCTCAGGGTATATGCCCAGTAGTGGGATTGCTGGGTCATATGGTAGTTCTATTTGTAGGTTTTTAAGGAACATCCATACTGTTCTCCATAGGGGCTGTACCAATTCACATTCCCACCAGCAGTGCAAGAGTGTTCCCTTTTCTCCACACCCTCTCCCGCATTTATTGTTTCTAGATTTTTTGATGATGGCCATTCTGACCGGTGTGGGATGATATCTCATTGTAGTTTTGATTTGCATTTCTCTAATGATTAATGATGTTGAGCATTCCTTCATGTGTTTGTGGGCAGTCCGTATATCTTCTCTGGAGAAATGTCTATTTAGGACTTCTGCCCATTATTGGATTGGGTTTTTTGTTTTTTTGTTATTGAGCTGCATGAGCTGCTTGTCAATTTTGGAGATTAATCCTTTGTCAGTTGCTTCATTTGCAAATATTTTCTCCCATTCTGAGGGTTGTCTTTTGGTCTTGTTTATGGTTTCCTTTGCTGTGCAAAAGCTTTGAAGTTTCATTAGGTCCCATTTGTTTATTTTTGTTTTTATTTCCATTTCTCTAGGAGGTGGGTCAAAAAGGATCTTGCTGTGATTTATGTCATAGAGTGTCCTGCCTATGTTTTCCTCTAAGAGTTTGATAGTTTCTGGCCTTACATTTAGGTCTTTAATCCATTTTGAGCTTATTTTTGTGTATGGTGTTAGGGAGTGATCTAATCTCATACTTTTACATGTACCTGTCCAGTTTTCCCAGCACCACTTATTGAAGAGGCTGTCCTTTCTCCACTGTATATTCCTGCCACCTTTATCAAAGATAAGGTGTCCATAAGTGTGTGGGTTTATCTCTGGGCTTTCTACCCTATTCCATTGATCTATCTTTCTGTTTTTGTGCCAGTACCATACTGTCTTGATTACTGTAGCTTTGTAGTATAGTCTGAAGTCAGGCAGCCTGATTCCTCCAGCTCCATTTTTTGTTCTCAAGATTGCTTTGGCTATTTGGGGTCTTTTGTGTTTCCATACAAATTCTGAAATTTTTTGTTCTAGTTCTGTGAAAAATGCCAGTGGTAGCTTGATAGGGATTGCATAGAATCTGTAGACTGCTTTGGGTAGTAGAGTCATTTTCACAATGTTGATTCTTCCAATCCAAGAACATGGCATATCTCTCCATCTATTTGTATCATCTCTAATTTCTTTCATCATTGTCTTATAATTTTCTGCATACAGGTCTTTTGTCTCCTTAGGGAGGTTTATTCCTAGATATCTTATTCTTTTTGTTGCAGTGGTAAATGGGAGTGTTTTCTTGATTTCACTTTCAGATTTTTCATCATTAGTGTATAGGAATGCCAGAGATTTCTGTGCATTAATTTTGTATCCTGCCACTTTTCCAAATTCACTGATTAGCTCTAGTAGTTTTCTGGTAGCATCTTGAGGATGCTCTATGTATAGGATCATGTCATCTGCAAACAGTGACAGCTTTACTTCTTTTCCGATTTGGATTCCTTTTACTTCCTTTTCTTCTCTGATTGCTGTGGCTAAAACTTCCAAAACTATGTTGAATAACAGTGGTGAGAGTGGGCAACCTTGTCTTGTTCCTGATCTTAGTGGAAATGCTTTCAGTTTTTCACCGTTGAGGACGATGTTGGCTGTGGGTTTGTCATATATGGCCTTTATTATGTTGAGGAAAGTTCCCTCTATGCCTACTTTCTGGAGGGTTTTTATCATAAATGGGTGTTGAATTTTGTCGAAAGCTTTCTCTGCATCTATTGAGATGACCATATGTTTTGTCTCCTTCAATTTGTTGATGTGGTGTATCACATTGATTGATTTGCTTGTATTGAAGAATCCTTGCATTCCTGGAATAAACCCCACTTGATCATGGTGTATGATCCTTTTAATGTGCTGTTGGATTCTGTTTGCTAGTATTTTGTTGAGGATTTTTGCACCCATGTTCATCAGTGATGTTGGCCTGTAGTTTTCTTTCCTTGTGACATCCTTGTCTGGTTTTGGTATCAGAGTGATGGTGGCCTCGTAGAATGAGTTTGGGAGTGTTCCTCCCTCTGCTATATATACATATATATATTGGCGGTACGGGGACCTCTCACTGTTGTGGCCTCTCCCGTTGTGGAGCACAGCCTCCGGAGGCGCAGGCTCAGCGGCCATGGCTCATGGGATCAGCCGCTCCGTGGCATGTGGGATCTTCCTGGACCGGGACACAAACCCGTGTCCCCTGCATTGGCAGGCAGACTCTCAACCACTGCACCACCAGGGACGCCCCCTCTGCTATATTTTGGAAGAGTTTGAGAAGGACAGGTGTTAGCTCTTCTCTAAATGTTTGATAGAATTCGCCTGTGAAGCCATCTGGTCCTGGGCTTTTGTTTGTTGGAAGATTTTTAATCACAGTTTCAATTTCAGTGCTTGTGATTGGTCTGTTCATATTTTCTATTTCTTCCTGGTTCAGTCTCAGCAGGTTGTGCATTTCTAAGAATTTGTCCATTTCTTCCAGGTTGACCATGTTATTGGCATAGAGTTGCTTGTAGTAATCTCTCATGATCCTTTGTGTTTCTGCACTGTCAGTTGTTCCTTCTCCTTTTTCATTTCTAATTCTATTGATTTGAGTCTTCTCCCTTTTTTTCTTGATGAGTCTGGCTAATGGTTTATCTGTTTTGTTTATCTTCTCAAAGAACCAGCTTTTAGTTTTATTGATCTTTGCTATCGTTTCCTTCATTTCTTTTCCATTTACTTCGGATCTGATTTTATGATTTCTTTCCTTCTGCTAACTTTGGGGTTTTTTGTTCTTCTTTCTCTAATTGCTTTAGGTGCAAGGTTAGGTTGTTTATTCGAGATATTTCCTGTTTCTTTTTTTTTTTTTTTTCCCAGTCAACGAAAGAGAATCTTTACTGAGGCCCCAGGGCCATGGGGCTTAGGCAGGAGGCCACCCTGCGGGCAAAGAAGAAGCCGGTGGAGGGGCCTTATTTGGCCTTCTTCTTGGGGCAGTTGACAGCACGGGGGTGCAGGCGAGTGTAACACTTGCGGCAGATCATCTTGTCGCAGTTGTATTTCTGAGCGAGCTGGCATAGTGAAGGCTCGATGATGCCACCTCGCAGACGAAGCACCAAGTGCAGAGTGGACTCTTCCTGGATATTATAGTCTGACAGAGTGCGGCCATCCTTCAGCTGTTTGCCCGTGAAAATCAGACGCTGCTGGTCAGGTGGACTGCCCTCCTTGTCTTGGATTTTAGCTTTGACATTCTCAGTGGTGTCACTGGGCTCGATCTCTAGAGTGATGGTCTTGCCCATCAAGGTCTTCACAAAGATCTGCATCTCTGTGTCTGCTGCTCCATCGTCTCATTGACAAGAAATAGCTGTTTCCTGTTTCTTAAGGTAGGATTGTATTGCTATAAACTTCTCTCTTAGAACTGCTATTGCTGCATACCATAGGTTTTGGGTCATCGTGTCTCCATTGTCATTTGTTTCTAGGTATTTTTTGATTTCCTCTTTGATTTCTTCAGGGATCACTTCATTATTAAGTAGTGTATTGTTTAGCCTCCATGTGTTTGTCTGTTTTAAGATCTTTTCCTGTAATTGATATCTAGTCTCATAGCGTTGTGGTCAGAAAAGATACTTGATATGATTTCAATTTTCTTAAATTTACCAAGGCTTGATTTGTGACCCAAGATGTGATCTATCCTGGAGAATGTTCCATGAGCACTTGAGAAAAATGTGTACTCTCTTGTTTTTGGATGGAATGTCCTATAAATATCAGTTAGGTCCATCTGGTTTAATGTATCATTTAAAGCTTGTGTTTCCTTATTTATTTTCATTTTGGATGATCTGTCCATTGGTGAAAGTAGGGTGTTAAAGTCCCCTACTATGAATGTGTTACTGTCAACTTCCCCTTTTATGGCTGTTAGTATGTGCCTTATGTATTGAGGTGCTCCTATGTTGGGTGCATAAATATTTACAATTGTTATATCTTCTTCTTGGATCGATCCCTTGATCATTATGTAGTGTCCTCCTTTGTCTCTTCTAATAGTCTTTATTTTAAAGTCTATATTGTCTGATATGAGAATTGCTACTCCAGCTTTCTTTTGGTTTCCATTTGCATGGAATATCTTTTTCCATCCCCTCACTTTCAGTCTGTATGTGTCTCTAGGTCTGAAGTGGGTCTCTTTTAGACACAAATATATATGGGTCTTGTTTTTGTATCCATTCAGCCAGTCTGTGTCTTTTGGTGGGAGCATTTAATCCATTTACATTTAAGGTAATTATCGATATGTATGTTCCTATTCCCATTTTCTCAATTGTTTTGTGTTTGTTATTGTAGGTCTTTTCCTTCTCTTGTGTTTCTTGCCTAGAGAACTTCCTTTAGCATTTGTTGTAAAGCTGGTTTGGTGGTGCTGAACTCTGTCAGCTTTTGCTTGTCTGTAAAGGTTTTAATTTCTCCATCAAATCTGAATGAGATCCTTGCTGGGTAGAGTAATCTTGGTTGTAGGTTTTTCTCCTTCATCACTTTAAATATGTCCTGCCAGTCCCTTCTGGCTTGCAGAGTTTCTGTGGAAAGATCAGCCATTAACCTTATGGGGATTCCCTTGTGTGTTATTTGTTGTTTTTCCCTTGTTGCTTTTAATATGTTTTCTTCGTATTTAATTTTTGACTGTTTGATTAATATGTGTCTTGGCGTGCTTCTCCTTGGATTTACCCTGTACGGGACTCTCTGTGCCTCCTGGACTTGATTAACTATTTCCTTTCCCATATTAGGGAAGTTTTCAACTATAATCTCTTCAAATATTTTCTCAGTCCCTTTCTTTTTCTCTTCTTCTTCTGGGACCCCTGTAATTCAAATGTTGGGGCGTTTAATGTTGTCCCAGAGGTCTCTGAGACTGTCCTCAGTTCTTTTCATTCTTTTTTCTTTATTCTGCTCTGCAGTAGTTATTTCTACTATTTTATCTTCCTGGTCACTTATCCGTTCTTCTGCCTCGGTTATTCTGCTGTTGATCCCATCTAGAGTATTTTTAATTTCATTTATTGTGTTGTTCATCGTTGCTTGTTTCATCTTTAGTTCTTCTAGGTCCTTGTTAAATGTTTCTTGCATTTTCTCTATTCTATTTCCAAGATTTTGGATCATCTTTACTATCATTATTCTGAACTCTTTTTCAGGTAGACTGCCTATTTCCTCTTCATTTGTTAGGTCTGGTGGGTTTTTATCTTGCTCCTTCATCTGCTGTGTGTTTTTCTGTCTTCTCATTTTGCTTATCTTACTGTGATTGGGTTCACCTTTTTGCAGGCTGCAAGTTCGTAGCTCCCGTTGTTTTTGATGTCTGTCTCCAGTGGCTAAGGTTGGTTCAGTGGGTTGTGTAGGCTTCCTGGTGGAGGGGACTAGTGGCTGTGTTGTGGTGTATGAGGCTAGATCTTGTCTCTCTAGGAAATAAAGTTATTAAAATAGAAAATAATTATTAAGAAAAAAAATTTTTTAAATAGTAAAAAAACAAACAAAACGGATGGATAGAACCCTAGGACAAATGGTGAGAACAAAGCTATTCAGACAAAATCTGACCCAGAAGCATACACATACACACTCACAAAAAGAGGAAAAGGGGAAAAAATAATAAATCTTGGTCTCAAAGCCCACCTCCTCAATTTGGGATGATTCGTTTTCTATTCAGGTATTCCACAGATGCAGGTACGTCAGGTTGATTGTGGAGATTTAATCCACTGCTCCTGAGGCTGCTGGGAGAGATTTCCGTTTCTCTTCTTTGTTCTCGCAGCTTCCGGGGCTCAGCTTTGGATTTGGCCCCGCCTCTGCGTGTAGGTCCCCTGAGGGCGTCTGTTTTTTGCTCAGACAGGACGGGGTTAAAGGAGCCGCTGACTCGGGGGCTCTGGCGC
>NW_006774591.1:704838-751969 GCF_000442215.2 Lipotes vexillifer
GCTCCTTTAAGCAGCGCTCTGAATCCCCTCTCCTCGCGCACCAGGAAACAAAGAGGTAAGAAAAGTCTCTCGCCTCTTCGGCAGCTCCAGACTTTTCCCCGGACTCCCTCCCGGCAGCCGTGGCGCACTCACCCCCTGCAGGCTGTGTTCACGCCGCCAACCCCAGTCCTCTCCCTGCGCTCCGACCGATGCCCGAGCCTCAGCTCCCAGCCCCGCCCGCCCCGGCGGGGGAGCAGACGAGCCTCTCGGGCTGCTGAGCGCCGGTCGGCCCCGATCCTCCGTGCGGGAATCTCCCCGCTCTGCCCCCCGCACCCCCGTGGCTGCGCCCTCCTCCGCGGCGCCGAAGCTCCCCGCCTCCGCCACCCGCAGTCTCCGCCCGCGAAGGGGCTCCTAGTGTGTGGAGACCTTTCCTCCTTCACGGCTCCCTCCCACTGGTGCAGGTCCCGTCCCTATTCTTTTGTCTCTGTTTATTCTGTTTTCTTTTGCCCTACCCAGGTACGTGGGGGAGTTTCTTGCCTTTGGGGAGGTGTGAGGTCTTCTGCCAGCATTTAGTAGGTGTTCTGTAGGAATTGTTCTACACGTGTAGATGTATTTCTGGTGTATCTGTGAGGAGGAAGGTGATCTCCGCGTCTTACTCTTCCGCCATCTTCCCCCTCTCTCATCTGTGTTTTAAATGTGATGAAACAGACATCAGAAAAATTAGAGTTACATATGAGTTAACTGGATAAGTAGATGGTATCATCCTGTACGCTTATCTTTTTGCAGCTTGCTCTATTCACTGAACACTGCTTTTGAGATTTATTTGTGTTGATACATATAGATCTAGTCCATTTATTTTAACTGCAATATAATATTCCAGTGTATGAATGAAGCACAGTTTTATTTATCCCTTCCCATACTGATGGATGATTAGGTTGTATTCACTTTCTTTTTTGCTATTGGAAACAGTACTACAATGAATATATTGTAATGTACATGTCTCCTTGTGCACATGCAGGAAAGTTTTCCTAGGATAGAAACCTAGAAGTGGTCAGTTTGATGCTAGCCATGCAAATTAAAAATCACTCAGAGGGCTTCCCTGGTGGCACAGTGGTTGAGAGTCCGCCTGCCGATGTGGGGAACACGGGTTCGTGCCCCGGTCCGGGAAGATCCCATATGCCGCGGAGCGGCTGGGCCCCTGAGCCATGGCCGCTGAGCCTGTGCGTCCGGAGCCTGTGCTCCGCAACGGGAGAGGCCACAGCAGTGAGAGGCCCGCGTACCGCAACAAAACAAAACAAAAGAAACAAACAAACAAACAAAAAAATCACTCAGAACAATATTATGTATTACCTATAAATACATACATATAGCGACCAGGATAAGAACATTCATGAGAAATATACACCAGGATAAGAACATTCATGGGAAATATACACAGTAATTTTGGTGGAGTCGTTACTCTGAGGACGGAAAAGGAAGGTAGATATTGGAGGGGTTTGGAGCTTGAGCTATAACATCTTATTTCTCAAAAAACAGAGATAGTTCAGAAGCATATATGGCAAAATGCTACCTTCTGTTAAATGTGGGAGGTGAGTACATGGGTGATGTTACTTTCTGTATGATATAAATATTTCATAAAGATAATGAAAAGTATTAAGTTATATAACTAAAAAGATAAGTTGAAAGGATTCAGGACACCAGCCGCAGTGTTGACTCCTAGTTCACACTCAGATCAAAGTTGGAGAGAATAGAATTCTCTTTCTCTTTAGCCCAGCTCAGAGTTACTTCCTCAAGTGCCAGACTCCCAAGAAGCAGGGGACATGCTTGTTCAAACCAAAGCAAAGTAAATCAAAAAAAAGAAGTACAGATGCTTCCTAAACAAATCCCTATTCAGTCATATTTCATGCTCTCTGATGGAGATGAGGATCCACTCAGATCTTATGAGGTTAGCAGTTTGAAATGGAGGCATGGCATTTCTAAAGCTAGAAGAGGTAGATATTTTTCATTGTTCGTTTCTTGACAATTACAGTGCAAATCACATGAGGGAGCCATTGGCAAAGGGAACTAGAAGAGGGCGCTGGAGAGGGATATTTCACCCTGGAAACAGAAACAAGCACTGTCCGATAGCCCCGTCTAACTACCTTTCTAAGGTCACTTGCTATTTGAGCAAGGGTGAATGCTCGCTCGCAATTGTACAGTTGATCCGAAAATAGAAGGGCAATAGGAGCCTCTGCCACGTCCTCAATCCCAAATCCACACCAGTTCAAAACGGTAGCTAGGGCCCAAGTGCTAAATTTTGAGAAGACATTTTCCTCCCTAATTAAGTACAAGGCAGTGTCACTATTTGATGTTACTGGCTAGGATTTGAAAGGACGAATTGCTGAATTCTGGCACCTAGTTGTTTGATTAACAAACATAATAATGGTAAAAGACAAGAACAGAAACCCAAAAGACTCTATAAGGAGGTAACAAAAGTCACATTTGTGCCTAATCATAAGATTATCTAATATTAATCAGCACTTCATAGTTTGCAAGTACTACCCAATCATTCATTCAGTTTGCCTAGCAAACTGGCAAGTAGTTTATTATGGTTTGCTGACCAGAGCCTAATCAATGCAGAAGCCATTTTACTTTAGATAATACCACACTCATGTGGAAATTGTCTGCTTTATATTTTACTGCCACATAAATTCACCCCCCACTGCGTTTCACAGATCAGATTAATCTACCAATATTAATAACAGAAGTGAAATGTAAAGAGATCTCAGCCAGTCATGCAAACTAATTAACCAGCAAAGAAGTGGAAAGGAGCTCTGTGTTTCCCTGTGCCCAGAAGCCACACACAGCAGAGGCCTTTGTCCTGGTTGCAGATCTGACCACGTAGGAGAAATTTGCTCCAGCGGCTTTTGCTAATACGCAGTGGCATTATTGGGGCTTTTGCGCACGCAGTGGCATTATTGGGGCTTTTGCGCACACGCAGTGGCATTATTGGGGCTTTTGTGCACACAGTGGCATTATTGGGTCGTGGCCACTGCTGTGCTTCTTTGCCAACAACTGCCATTGAACATTTGCCACCTTCCCTGCTGCTGCTGAGGCTCAGGATTAGATGCAGGGAGGCCAGCAGCCCTCACAACTTCATCTGTTGCCTCGGCAGGCAGGCAGGAGCCAAGCAGCATGGCAGAGGGAAAAACCTTTGAAATCATCAATTTGAAGACCCTGCCTCAAATTGGCAAGTCTGGAGGGGAGGGGAATAAACAGGACTTGAAGTCAAAGGGTCAGCAATGGCTCCTGAGGGAGAGAGAGAGAGAGAGAGAGCGCTCTTGGGGAGCAGGTTGGGTAGAGAGGGACGCTATTCTGATGGGGAGGGCGTAGGGGGTCTCAACTTGGGTACCATGGGCGAGATACTTGTTTGCTGTGTGGGGCTGTCCTGTGTACTATAGGATATTTAGCAGCATCCCTGGCCCTTCCCCACTAAATGCCAGTAGCACCTTCCCTCTTCCTCCACCAAATGGGACAACAGAACTGGCTCCAGACACTGCCAAGTGTCTCCCAGGGATCAGAATCACCCCTGGCTGAGAACCACTGGTGTGGCACATTAAGGCCTTTTCAGCAGGCTGCAGTTTGGATTTTTGTTTACCAAATGTGGCCTAATTCACCTCTGTTATGAGTTGAATCGAGTCTTCCCCAAAAGATGTTGAAGTCCTAACCCTTAGTACCTCAGTATGTGACTTTATTTGGAAATAAGGTTGCTGCAGATATACGTAGTTGAGGTCATAGTGGTGTAGGGTGGGCCCTAATCCACGACTGATGTCCTTATAAGAAGATGGCTATGTGAAGACAGAAACCCACAGATGGAGGAAGCCATGTGAAGACGGAGGCAGAGGTTGGAGTGAACACAAGGACTGCCAGCAACACTATAAGCCAAGAGAAAGTGCCCCGCTGACACCTTGCACTCGGACTTCTAGCCTCCAGACCTGTGAGACAATAAATTTCTTTTATTTAAGCCGTCCATTTTGTGGTAGCTTTTTTTTTTTTTTTTTGCGTTATGCGGGCCTCTCACTGTTGTGGCCTCTCCCGTTGCGGGGCACAGGCTCCGGACGCGCAGGCTCAGCAGCCACGGCTCACGGGCCCAGCCGCTCCGCGGCGTGTGGGATCCTCCCGGACCGGGGCACGAACCCGTGTGCCCTGCATCGGCAGGCGGACTCCCAACCACTGCGCCACCAGGGAAGCCCTGTGGCAGCTTTTTTGATTGCAGCTCCAGCAAACAAATGCAGCCTCCCTGCTAAAGTTGGTCTGTTAACAAAAAGTCACATTTCAGGGAAGAGGTTTTCAGGCAGGGATTTGGAGCAGAGTCTGTCAGAGGCCTGCTAGCTCTCCCCTGGCAAGTATCAGTTTTCGCATGGCGTCCTGTGTTGGTAACTTGTGCCCAAAATGGGGTTGGGGGCTGCTTTCAAGAGCCTCGGATGAAAGACAAACAGCATTGCAGACCCAGACCCCATGGAATGTCCATCCCTATCCTTCATCCCTCTTCTGCGTCTTCCTCTCTGATTATTTCACTCAAAAGCCAAACTATCAGGCAGTAGAGTAAAAGCATCTTTCTTTCTTCCCTGACAACCTGTGTTAGTCTACAAGAAACTCATATCCATCCAGTCTTCTGTACTTATGGTCAAAAAGTGGCAAAGTTAGTTAGGATCTTGAGCTCGTGGCACCTCTTCTTTCTTTCAGCTTTCCTTCCTGAAAAACGCGGCTCAGTGCAAAAACTGGCTTCAAGTGAGGCTGCGCTTGCTTAAGAGACACAAGGAGATGACTTGAAGGGGATGAATGGAGGTCATTGACAGTTTAGATTTTCTTTTTTTTAAATTTTAGATCTAGGGAGTTTGGCATGTTCAGAACTCCCCTAGCTCTTGGCTTCAGGGTCTCCCCAGGGGTTAGAGGTCTTCGCAGCAGTTCCAAGTCCAGGGAAGGTGGATGGAGCAAAGGGAGAACCTGAGGTGAGAGGCATGTGGCCTCTTAATTTAACTCTTACTCTGCCTTGGCAGGGCCAGCTGGGCACACAGACAAATTTACTGTTTCAGTGTGGAACAGAAGTAGCAGTGGGAGCAATTATGTGGAACAAAGCTTTACTTTTTTTCTCAAAAATTGGGGTGTGGGGACACATGATAACAGCTCCCATTTCATATGTGCTTTTGATGTGCCAGGTGCTTCACAGACTTGCCTCATGGAATTACGACAACTACCCTTGGGAGATGGAGATCGTTAGAACAGTTTTCAGATGATGTAACTGAGCCTCAGAGAGGCAAAAGTGTTTTACTCTAAGTATGCACCGCTACAAGGAGCAGAAACCAATTTGAATCCAGACCTTGCTGAAGGCAAAGGCCAAACCCTTTCGTGTCACCACACTGGTCCTGGGCTGCTAGCCTTTGCCTTTCCTGCAAGGCCTGGAGGTCTCCACATTGTGGGTGAGAGAAGCTGTCTGGAGGACCGGGATGCAGTAGGTAGAATGCCCCACCCCCGCAAAGATGTCCAGGATCTGTGAATATGTTACCTTACATGGTGTCAGGGCGTAAGTTGTGCCCCCAAGAAGATATGTTGATGCCCTAATCCCAGATACCTCAGAATGTGACCTCAGTTGGGAATGGGGTCATTGCAGATGTAGTTAGTTAAGTTAGGATGAAATCATTTCGGAGCAAGGTGTCCCCTTAACCCAATATGACTGGCATCCTTACAAAAAGGGGGAAATCTGGACACAGGGACATAGAGGAGAATGCCACGTGACAATGGAGGCATTGAGACTGAAGAGATCGAAGTGCTGCAGCTGCAAGCCCAGGAACACCTGTGACTGACAGAAACTGGAAGAGGCAAGGAAGGATCCTCCTCTAGAGCCTTCGGAAGGATTGTGTCCTGCTGACACCTTGATTTCAGTCTTCTGGCCTCCAGCACTGTGAGAGAAGAAATGTCGATTGTTTTAAGCCACCCAGTTTGTGGCAGCCCCCCCAAAACTAACGTGCACGGCAAGAGGGACTTTGCTGATTTGATTAAGGTCACAGACTTTGAAATGGGCAGGTTATTCTGGTGTATCAGGGTGGGCCCAGTGTGATCACAAGGGTCCTAGTAGGAAGGAGGCAGGAGGGTCAAAAGCAGAGAGTGTGAAGCTGCTCTGTCGCTGGCTTTGAAGGTGGATGAAGGGGCCACGAGCCAAGGAATGTGGGCGCCTCTAGAAGCTGGAAAAGGCCAGGAAGTTGATTCTCCCCTAGAGCCTCTGGAAGGACCACAGCCCTGAAGACAACTTGATTCAAGCCTACTGAGACCCATTTTGGACTTCAGACCTCCGGGACCATAAGTAATAAATTTGTATCACTGTTTTTTTATTATTATTAGTTAATTAATTAATTAAATTTTTGACTGCACTGGGTCTTCGTTGCTGCGTGCGGGCTTTCTCTAGTTGCTAAGAGTGAGGGCTACTCTTTGTTGCGGTGCGCAGGCTTCTCATTGCGGTGGCTTCTCTTGTTGCGGAGCATGGGCTCTAGAGCGCAGGCTCAGTAGTTGTGGCTCGCGGGCTCTAGAGCTCAGGCTCAGTAGTTGTGGTGCATGGGCTTAGTTGCTCCACAGCATGTGGGATCTTCCTGGTCCAGGGCTTGACCCTGTGTCCCCTGCATTGGGGGACACGCCACCAGGGAAGCCCGAATTTGTATCACTTTAAACTGCCGAGTTTGTGATAGTTTATTACAGCAGCCATAAGTGATGAATACACTGGAAACCTCACAGCCTGGCCTCTGGCCAACAACCAGAGTCCAACATCCAGCTGCTCTCTGAGACTGGGTCTAGAGTGAGGACCTGCCCTATTTCACTCCCACTGGGTATAGTCTATGAAAAAGAACAAAAAACATATTTACAAAGCAGACGTCTTCAGACACTGACGTTAATATCCAAAATATGAAAAGAGAGAGTACAAGGTGAATGAAAATAAATGTGTGATTGATTTTTTTTTTTTCCGGTACGTGGGCCTCTCACTGTTGTGGCCTCTCCCGTTGCGGAACACAGGCTCCGGACGCGCAGGCTCAGCGGCCATGGCTCACGGGCCCAGCCGCTCCGCGGCACGTGGGATCTTCCCGGACTGGGGCACGAACCCGCATCCCCTGCATCGGCAGGTGGACTCTCAACCGCTGCGCCACCAGGGAAGCCCTGTGTGATTGATTTTAACACCTAACGTTTGTAGAGAGCTTTACATTTTGCAAAAGTCTTTCTCTTGTATGATTTCATTTCATTTTCATAATGGCACTGAGAGGAAGACAGGGTAGGGATCCTGTCTCATGGATGAGAAAACTGAGCTTCGGAAAGGTTAAGTTACCTGCTCAACATCACAAAGCTAGTAATTGCTAGAGCTGGGACTTGAAGATGCAGGTTCTGATTCTAAGTTGAAGTCTTTTCTACTAAATCATGCCTTCTCCTGCCAGTATGAGTAATGTTCGGTTGAAAAATAATCATATAATGGATACAAATTTCATAGCCCACACAACTCAGTTTCACAAATTGGTTCACTATTCCTGTAAGTGGGTTTGTCTTCTTTCTTCAGTCCTGAATCTAAATCTGCTAGAGGATGCAAAATGTAATGTCAGTTACTTTTAGGTGTCAGCTCACGCCAGGGTCCTTCTTCCCGTTCTTTTCCCTCAACTGCCTTCTCGGTTATAGGGGCTTTATAAAACCTTATGGCGGGGGCCACGCCAACCGCTGCTGTGGTTCTTGTGCACTATCGCCTCCATGGAGCATCCTCCGAGACAGTTGTGTACCCATCTGCCTCCCACCATATGGTCCATATGCCACTTTATCCAGCACTGTTCCCTCTTCACAACCACATAATGCTTCTGGGCCCAGCAGCTCATATATTCTCTCAGGAATAAGGGGACATCTTCCTGCTCTGACTCCCACACCATTTGTGGTTATTACAGGGTCTAATAGTAGTTGTGGTGCATGGGCTTAGTTGCTCCACAGCATGTGGGATCTTCCTGGTCCAGGGCTTGAACCTGTGTCCCCTGCATTGGGGGACACGCCACCAGGGAAGCCCGAATTTGTATCACTTTAAACTGCCGAGTTTGTGATAGTTTATTACAGCAGCCATAAGTGATGAATACACTGGAAACCTCACAGCCTGGCCTCTGGCCAACAACCAGAGTCCAACATCCAGCTGCTCTCTGAGACTGGGTCTAGAGTGAGGACCTGCCCTATTTCACTCCCACTGGGTATAGTCTATGAAAAAGAACAAAAAACATATTTACAAAGCAGACGTCTTCAGACACTGACGTTAATATCCAAAATATGAAAAGAGAGAGTACAAGGTGAATGAAAATAAATGTGTGATTGATTTTTTTTTTTTCCGGTACGTGGGCCTCTCACTGTTGTGGCCTCTCCCGTTGCGGAACACAGGCTCCGGACGCGCAGGCTCAGCGGCCATGGCTCACGGGCCCAGCCGCTCCGCGGCACGTGGGATCTTCCCGGACTGGGGCACGAACCCGCATCCCCTGCATCGGCAGGTGGACTCTCAACCGCTGCGCCACCAGGGAAGCCCTGTGTGATTGATTTTAACACCTAACGTTTGTAGAGAGCTTTACATTTTGCAAAAGTCTTTCTCTTGTATGATTTCATTTCATTTTCATAATGGCACTGAGAGGAAGACAGGGTAGGGATCCTGTCTCATGGATGAGAAAACTGAGCTTCGGAAAGGTTAAGTTACCTGCTCAACATCACAAAGCTAGTAATTGCTAGAGCTGGGACTTGAAGATGCAGGTTCTGATTCTAAGTTGAAGTCTTTTCTACTAAATCATGCCTTCTCCTGCCAGTATGAGTAATGTTCGGTTGAAAAATAATCATATAATGGATACAAATTTCATAGCCCACACAACTCAGTTTCACAAATTGGTTCACTATTCCTGTAAGTGGGTTTGTCTTCTTTCTTCAGTCCTGAATCTAAATCTGCTAGAGGATGCAAAATGTAATGTCAGTTACTTTTAGGTGTCAGCTCACGCCAGGGTCCTTCTTCCCGTTCTTTTCCCTCAACTGCCTTCTCGGTTATAGGGGCTTTATAAAACCTTATGGCGGGGGCCACGCCAACCGCTGCTGTGGTTCTTGTGCACTATCGCCTCCATGGAGCATCCTCCGAGACAGTTGTGTACCCATCTGCCTCCCACCATATGGTCCATATGCCACTTTATCCAGCACTGTTCCCTCTTCACAACCACATAATGCTTCTGGGCCCAGCAGCTCATATATTCTCTCAGGAATAAGGGGACATCTTCCTGCTCTGACTCCCACACCATTTGTGGTTATTACAGGGTCTAATGTTGCCCCTGTGTAATCTGTGCTGTTCTGGCAGTAATGTGTACTTTTCCCATGCTGTGGTGGTACAGGGAACTCCTGCCAGGTTGTGCCCTTACAGTCACCATTTCCGTCACGGGCTTCAAAAGCTGAAATTCAAGAGGGGAACACTCTCATGTTTCTCCCTTCTACATCTGTGCAGTGACAGCCCTAACCTGAAGGCAGTGTGTGTGGAATGTTCTAGCTGTTTGGGCTTGTGTGGTGCAAGGACATGTTGGTGTGGGAAAACACCAGTGAATATATTTCAGAATATTCTACCACCAAGTCATCTTAATTCAGTTATCAACTAGGTGGAAATACGTTAAGAGTTCGGGAAGTTTTGCCACGACAGCATATGAAAAAATACTGACTTCAGAATAATTAATTGGTCATGTTGTATATACACATAATTTAGTGGCCATTATATCTTGGTGAAGTCACTTAATTTCACTTAGCCTCAGTTGCTGCCTGGGGGTTATCAAGATCAGATCCAGGTTTTGCAGGGCTCAGGCTTATACTGTTTGGGGGCCCCTCTTGAAGAAAAGTGATTAAAAAAATCACAAAACCAAAATGAGGCGTAAGAGGGGGATATTTGATTCACTGGTTCCCAGATAATCCACCCCTAGGGTAATAACAACCTCTGGGTATCTACCTCAGGATTGGTGAGGATCCCAGAGGTAGTGAATGTGAGAACGCTTTGTAAACAATGAAGTGCAGTATGGCTACAAGAGCGGAACAAACTTTAGAATGCCTAATTTGCTGTGTTACATACAAGTTCCTAGGCTAAGTGATTACATGTAGGATTTTTTTTTAGTAATAACTATATATATATTTTTAAATTAATTAATTAATTAATTATAGTTTTGGCTGCGTTGGGTCTTTGCTGCTGCGAACAGTCTAGTTGCGGCGAGCGGGGGCCACTCCTCGCCGCAGTGCGCAGGCTTCTCATTGCGGTGGCTTCTCCTGTTGCGGAGCACGGGCTCCAGGTGCGTGGGCTTCAGTAGTTGTGGCACGTGGGCTCAGCAGTTGTGGCTCACGGGCTCTAGAGTGCAGGCTCAGTAGCTGTGGCGCACGGGTTCAGCCGCTCCGCGGCATGTAGGATCTTCCCAGACCAGGGCTCAAACCCGTGTCCCCTGCATTGGCAGGTGGATTCCCAACCACTGCACCACCAGGGAAGCCCCATGTAGGATATTTTAACTGATCTCTTTTCTGAGGTACATTCCATGTTATCTTGGAAATGATAGTTTGAGTGTAAAAGGGAAATCAGTTAAAGAGGGCCTTTGAATTCATGGATTGAAAGAGATGATGTAGCTCAAGAGACAATTATAAAATAGAAAAGAAAAGAAAAGAAAAAGAAAAATGTGCAGGTTTGGGGAGGTGGCAGTACCATTTCTCTGTGTAATGAGCATTGTTTCAGAATTGGAGTGTAGTGGAGTGAACCTGGAATTGGGGGTCAGAAGAGTTGGATTCAAGTCTGGCTTTGCCCTAACTCACTGTGTGACCTTGAAAAGGTGTCTTATCTGACCTGGGTCTCATTTTCTTACATGTAAAATGAAATAATTATACTAGATAGTCCGCAAAGTTACTTCCTCATCCATCATTAAAAGTTTTTAAACAGTTAGAATTGTTTTGTTATAAATGACAATTCTTAATTGTAAATAATTTAAGGAATACAAAAACGTACAAAACGAAAGTTAGAAAATCACCTTAAAATAATTGGAATTCAAAATTCAATGACTGCATTAGTCAGAAGATTAGACATAGTTGGAAAACAAATTCATAAACTGGAAGATAGACCTGCAGCAGTTCTCCAGAATATAGTTCAGAAAGACAGAGATGGGAAATATGAAAGCAATACCAAAGACATGGAGGATTGACAGGCTTAAAAATTGCTGAGAGAAATCAATCCTCAGATCCAGCAAACCAAAATGAATTCAAAGCAGAAAGAGAAAATCCTCATCTAGAGATATTGCAGCGAACCCACAGAACATCTAAGAAAAAGAAGATACCTTAGAAGCAGGCAGAGAGAAAAGACAGATCACCAAAACAGGAATAATAGCAATGGTGAATGATATTTGAATAGCAGCAATTGAAGTGAGAAGACAGTGGAATCATATCTTCAATAGGCTGAGAAAAAAGAATCATCAAAAAAGAATCAGTGGGGGCTTCCCTGATGGCGCAGTGGTTGAGAGTCCGCCTGCCGATGCAGGGGACGCGGGTTCGTGCCCCGGTCCGGCTGGGCCCGTGAGCCATGGCCGCTGAGCCTGCGCGTCCGGAGCCTGTGCTCCGCGGCGGGAGAGGCCACAGCGGTGAGCGGCCCGCGTGCCGCAAAAAAAGTAAATAAATAAAAAAAATTATCCGTGGGTTGTACACTCAACAAAAATATTTCTCAAAAATCAGGCAATTAAAGATATTTTTCAGAAAAACAAAAACTGGGTGTTTATTATCAAAAAACCCTAACTAGTGGAAACTTTTAAGGCTATCCTTCAGACAGGAGGAAAATGATCCCAGAGAGAAAGCCTGAAAGATAATAAGGAATATGAGTAAAGATGTTGGTTAATACGTGTGTAACTCTAAAGAAACACTGATGGTATAAGTTAGTAAAAACAATATCTAATTTGTGAAGTAAAAAAACAGTACAGAAGTAAAATATCAGACAATGATAGCATATATCATGATGGACTAATCTGAGCCAGTGACGCCTATGCGTTCTGGGCTTAATAGTCCAGAAAGCATAGGGACTATTAAGAGGGGAGGGGGGCGGCTCATGCAGCCGGCTGCTCTTTGAACACTGGGCATGGCTCCAAGCTGGTCAGCTGCGCTTTATTTATTTATTTACTTATTTATTTATGGTGATCTTTTTTAGTTTTTTTTTGCCAGCTGTGCTTAATTGCAGCTAGTTTTATACTTCACCCTTGGGGTTCTATAACCAGGGCTAAATGGAAGAATGGATATTGGGTTAGACACCTAGAAGTCTCTGACACAGCTGTATAGCTACATCTGATTTCCTCAAGTTGTGCTGGGGAGGATGAGGCTCAGAGAAGTCACAGGGCTGATGGCTAACAGAGAAGGAGCAATAGTCTATTTTTTCTGACTCTGAGTTTATCGAACTTGGACTTGGGTCCACTCGCTCATGTGCAGTAAAGCCAATCTACTGACACGGAGGTGTGGTGAAGGAAAGTCCAGCATTTATTGCAATAAATGCTGAGCTCAGGCTCAAAAGACCCAACCTCCCCAATGGCTTTCAAGGAAGGGATTTAAAGGCAGTATGAGGGAGGGGGCTGCAGAGGGCACGATAAATTTGCTCACAATTCTCGAATTGGTTGGCATCAAGGTGAACTTTCTTTTTTGTTGTTTTATTTTAAACTAATTTTTATTGGAGTCTGGTTGATTTACAATGTTGTGTTAGTTTCTGATGTACAGCAAAGTGATTCAGTTATACGTATACATATATCCACTCTTTTTTAGATTCTTTACCCCTATAGGTCATTACAGAGTATTGAGTAGAGTTCCCTGTGCTGTACAGTAGGTTCTTAAGGTGAACTTTCAAGCATCACCAATCTTCTTATTTCAACCGATCTGGAGTCTCCGTGCTTGCGGTCAGCAGTTTTCATCCGGTGGGGGTTGGCTTCCTCTAAAAACAACTTAGGAAGATGTGTCAGGCCTTCATCTGTATCTTTCAGGGAACTGGGAGTTTGGCGACTCTGCTATGTGGCTGGTTTATAGTCTTAAGTTGTTCCCAGTTTCCCAGCCCAACAAACATTCTTTGTCTCTCCATTTTCACGTTTCTTAATCATTAACTCTTGAGCTAGCCTTTTGAGACTCACTCAGGGGAGGCCTGGGAGACTAAAGCCAAAGCCTTTTACTTCAAAGCACAGGGACGTGGGGGCTTGTATATGGTTTCAGTTGCCCCTTTTCTTTGATATTCCTCCATCTTGAGGGGAACAGGTTAGGACAAGAAAGGGAATAGCGTTTTGGATAGAGAGCTTAATCTTAAACTCAGCAGAGGAACTCGGTTTAGGGGGACTCGGTGTCAAGTTTAGTGTTTTTTTCCCAGCACCATGTAGTCTCCTTGTTTTTACAGCAAGTTATTTTCCATCCATAACTCTTTGACACAAGGGTGTTTGGTTAGAGGCTAGCATTTGGATCTGATGTCAGACTCCTGTCTGTGGATTATCATGTCAGTTGGAGCTAGTCGACAGCCACCTCAGTGGGGATGAGCTCAGGATCTCTGAGCAGATTAGGCAGTTTGAGATCCCGTCTTCACGACTTTCAGCCCGCTCTGAAGGGAGCCTCCAGTGAACTGAGAAACTTCCTCCCAGGAGTCACTTCAAACACCAGCTCTCACAGGTCTCAGACCCTTGACTGCCTGGGGGTTCATATGAACTTGGAGATTGAGTGACAAGAGATCCTTTTAAGTTTGTGGGACTCTATAGATGAAGGTCAATTGTCTGGTGTAACATTAAAACAAGGGTAAATTTCTGTGGTAGCCTTGGCACTTTTTTAATAAGAAATTTGACATTTGATAGAGAGGTTGGTGAAGACCTAGTTGGGGTCTTAGGTGGTCAAAACAGCAATAAAATATGGTGGTTCTAGCAATAGTTTATGCTGGCCTGAGGCAGGGATGCTGGCTGCAGAATTTAGAAGGAGATCACATGTGAGTTAATCTTCAGAGATTTCAGGAAAGGGGTCTCTCCAAGATGCCAGCAATATGACTGGCGCACTTTGGAGACAATTGCATTGGCTATGTCTTTGTATTAAATATAGCTGTTGGATGGAAGAAAAGGCTCCCCCGAAGAGACCTTGACATTCTGGTAAGGGTATATGCTCACACCACTCATTTGACTCTGTGTGTTGATATGATGTATGAATTTCTACTTAAAATGGGTCTTGATTACCTGTTGCTTATTCTTTTAAAAAAATTTTCCTTGCTGATTATCTCTACTCATCTTTCCTGTACTCAGCTCAGATGACACTTTTTGTAAGAAGTGTTATCAGACCTCCATGTCTGGGAGAGATGTCCCCTTCTTATGTTCTCACGGTTACCTGCGTGGAATACCGTGGTGTAATTTTCTGTTTACTTGTCCATTTGTATCCTCAGCGCCCTGTGCCTGACACACAGCCAACTTCAGTGAATATTAGTTGAATGGAAAAATGAATAAGTGAATTGAATGGATTGCAAGTAAATTTTTGTGAGGATTTGTAGGAGAAAGAATTTGCATCTGAGTGGACGGAATATAGGATACTCCCTAAAGCAGTGGTCCCCAACCTTTTTGGCACCAGGGACTGGTTTTGTGGAAGACAATTTTTCCACGGACAGGGTGGGTGGGGTGGGGATGGTGCAGGCGGTGATGTGAGTGATGGGGAGCGATGGGCAGCGGCAGATGAAGCTCTGCTTGCTCGCCCGCCGCTCACCTCCTGCTGGGGGGCCCAGTTACCAACAGGCCGTGGACCAGTACCGGTCCGAGGCCTGGAGGTTCGGGACCCCTGCCCCAAAGGATATATCATTAGAGATATTTTCCAAGAATATGTAGCACTTTATAAGGGGGAAAAGGCAAGAGGAATTCCAGACACAGGAAACATGGAAACCACAGAGGCAGGAGAGGTAAAGTATAATTATGTAATGGCCAGTTCACATTGGCTAGATTAGTGGTTTGCAAACTTCAGGTGCATCAGGATCACCTGGAAGGCTTCTTAAAACCCAGATTGCTGTGCTCCACCCCTAGAGTTTTTGATTCAGTAGTTCTGTGGTGCTGCTGGTCCAGAGGCTACACTTTGAGAACTACTGAGCCGGAGAGCAGTACACTTGAAAGGAATGATGGTAGATAAAACTAGATTGGGGCTGCACTGTGGAAGGTGGTGAAATGATAAGCTGAGCATCTTGTTTTATTGATTTTATTGGTATAGGGGAACCACTGGAGATTCCTGAATGTGGAAGTAATTTGACTAGAGCTGTTGCTTAGGAGGATGAATCTTGTAGTATCCTAAAGGATGACCTGATGGAGGTGGGTAGTTGGGGGGCTGGGAGGAGAGATTGGAGGCAGAAGACTGGGCAGGAGGTGACGTCAATAATCCATCCCATATCGCTCAGATTTACCTTTTAAAATGTTAATCATTTTGGACGGCAATCTTCCTAAAGTATATTTCACACTCCCTGCTCTCCTACAGAGAGAATCCTGAACATAATGCATTCTTTCGATGACTCCAGGTTATCGTTCTGAACATCGATGATTGCACTGAGTTGTAACACAGTGTGCTCTCATGGGGATGGAGGTGTGAAGAGCTTTGTGCCCAATTCAGAATGCCCTAGAACTGCTGTGAATTTTTAGTTTTGTGTCTTCTATTGATAACATTTCTCTCTCTCCCTTTGCAGCTCCTCTCTTCATTCTAATTCTAATTGGCTGATCCTAATCTGCAATGGGCTGGAAAACCAGCTATAATTGTGTGTAATGTAAGAGTGAACAGAGTGTGGGTGAAGTACTCTCCTATGAGTAAAGCCTATAAGCTTTGGGGTGTGAACTCTGCAACATTTATTTGGGCTGCTTACACGTCTCTCAAAGTTCTTCCTATTTTATGGCTCCATTCCAAGTAAGTGAGATCGCCAGGAATAAGAGGAGTAATGTGCTGTCAGTGGGAGTACCATGTATTTTTTTTTCAAATAAGAATACTTGAAAAACTTTATAAAAGTCATAATTCTGAGTAAACTGAGTTCAATGAAAGGGGGGAAATAGCATTTTAAAAGATAAATTGGTTGCTTTCAGATCACTCTCTCCCTACCCCTACCCTCCAATGTCCTCTACCGTGGTAGTCACTGAAATTACACTCTAGACCACAAGTCATTTGTGATATTCCTCTTGAGAAGCCACCATAAAAGATGAAGGAAAGTTTTTAATGTTTGAGATGATGAAGAGTGCTTGTTAATAGATAACTAATGAGAACCTGCTGTGTAGCACAGGGAATTCCACTTCGCTGTACAATAGAAACTAACACAACATTATAAAACAACTATACTCCAATTAAAAAAAAAGAGTGCTTGTTAAAGTGATAAGACAAACCATTTCCTTGATAGACTGTTGGGAGGTAGGAAGGTAAGGGAGAATCCCATTTGGTAGCATACTGAGTCTCCAAACAGCCTGCCTCTTTTCAAAGGAAGTAAGTCCTGTGAAAAGTCTTCAGGCAACTGCTTATGAGCCCTGTGGAGTTTATTAACTTGTTTTTCACCAAAGAGTAAATGTTGTAGATCCAAATAACAGCAGCTGGGGGGCGGGAAAGGAAGAGAGGGTGCTAGACCAAAATATCTATCACCACAGTGACACTGTAAAGAACTTAGGCAACATTTACTTATAAGTTTGATTTCATATATATATATGAAATTGCTTATGAAGTCATCAAATTTTTATCCTTAAAAGAAAAAGCCAGAAAACAAGACCACAAATGACAAAACATCCTGGTTATAGCCCAGATGGCTGCATAAAATAAATAGCCATTTCCTTGATGGAAGCATAGGCAATTTGGCTGTGTGAAGCTGCAATTCCAGCAGAGATCCTTGAAACAGATGTTGATATTGGTTGTGCATCAGAACTTTCTGAAACAGCAAGATGTTCAGGTAATATGAGAACAAATCACTGGTACCTTCTTATCCTTATGTCAGTGTCACAGGGAGACATTGCTCTCCCAAAGGGAGATGGCCTTGAGATACCCACCGCAGAACACATAGGAACAAAAAGTAGGGAAGATGGAATTTTTCTATAGTTCTATTACAGACTGGGAACATCTCCCAAATCTCCATGTTCCTCCTGCTCATTTTGATCCTCCCATTCTGTCTCCCTGTGTAGCTCTGCCTCCCTGAAGTCCTGTCAGAGAGCATACTACATCAGCTGTTCCTGTGAGGCAGGACAAAGGGACTGTAGGAAGCAGAGTGAAATTCTCTCATCTCAGGAGTAGTTGCCTACATGAGGGTGGTTAGGACTCTGACCGATGGAGATAGGTGAGGAAGAGCCTTACAGGTAGAGGGAATGGCAAAAGCAGAGACCAGAGGTGAAAAAGAGTGGAATGGGGCTTCCCTGGTGGCGCAGAGGTTGAGAGCCTGCCTGCCGATGCAGGGGACACAGGTTCGTGCCCCGGTCCGGGAAGATCCCACATGCCGCGGAGCGGCTGGGCCCGTGAGCCATGGCCGCTGAGCCTGCGCGTCCGGAGCCTGTGCTCCGCAACAGTGAGAGGCCTGCGTACCACAAAAAAAAAAGAGTGGAATGTGTTCATGGGTTGGTGACCAGAGAAATATGGCTAGAATGTAGGGTTTGTAGAGGGGAATGGAACGTTGGAAAGAAGACTGGGGAACTGCATGAAAAACAATGATTGGCAAAATATGAATTCAAAAATATGTTTTCAAGAAATCTTATGAAACTAGTGAGAAATTACTTACAGTTTTCCATCTGATATCTTACTTGGGAAGAATCACTGGATTTTAGTAACTCTGAAAACATTTACCCTTAGAATTGGAACAGTTATCAAGAATTTTAAAAGTAAGATGTATTGTATAAATAAATAAATAAATAAATAAAAGTAAGATGTATTTAGAAACAATTCAGTTATCAGAATAAAAGTTTATGACAAATAGAAATCATATATCTTCTTATACCTGTCCTGTAAAATAAATATGATCGGCTATGAAAAAGATGTCACTAAAGATGCCTCAGATATTTAAAAAAAAAGAAATTATTATGAGGAATTGTATGTTGACAAATTAGAAAATGTAGATAAAATGGATGAATTCCTAGAAAATATAACATACCAAAACTCATTTGACAAGAGTTAGAAACCAAAGAATTGAATCACTAATCAGGAGCCTTCCCACAAAGAAAACTCCAGGCCCAGATGGCTTCACTGGCAAGTCCTATGAAATACTCAAGCAATAAAAAATTCCAGTTTTGCACAAAACCTTCCAGAGAACAGAAAATGTGTGAACATTCCCTGACTTGTTTCATGAGGCCAGCTTAATTCTGATGGACAAAATCATTAAAAGAAAGGAAAAATGGAGGGTGATCTCATTCATTGTGATACATATAAAAACTCTAACCAAACATTAGCTAATAGAATTCAGCAATATATAAATAGGATAAATCATCATGACAAAGTAGGATGTATCCCATACAAGATTACCATTAGAAAGCCAATGTAATTCACTACATCAACAAATTAAAGGGGAAAAACCATATGATCCTCTCAAAAGATGCAGATGAATCAGGTGATAAAAGTCAACATTCTTTTATGATAAAAATTCCTAGCAAGGGCTTCCCTGGTGGCGCAGTGGTTGAGAGTCCGCCTGCCGATGCGGGGGACACGGGTTCGTGCCCCGGTCCGGGAGGATCCCACATGCCGCGGAGCGGCTGGGCCCGTGAGCCTGCGCGTCCGGAGCCTGCGCGTCCGGAGCCTGTGCTCCGCAACGGGAGAGGCCACAACAGTGAGAGGCCCGCGTAACGCAAAAAAAAAAAAAAAATTCCTAGCAAACTAGGAATACAAGAAAATACCTAAGAGGCCAGGCACATGCGGTAAGCTGTAAGAAATCCTGACTTGAAACCAAACAGGATGAGATATCACTTTTAGTGAGAATAAAAACTAACATGACTGAGCAGCTCGGGCCGCGGGAGGAGCGGCAGCGGCCAGGCAGCCAGCTTTGCGAAGCCCTCGGCGCGCCGCCGGGACCCACAGGCCCCGGGCACGAGCCCGCCCCGGCAGCCAAGCTGCCCAAGGGGAAGGTCAGTTCCGCCGAGGGGGCGGCGAAGGAGGAGCCCGAGAAGAGACTGGCGGGGTTGTCAGCGAAACCGGCTCCCGCAAAAGTGGAAACGAAGCCAAAAAAGGCGGCAGGAAAAGGTAAGTCTTCAGACAAAAGAGTGCAAACAAAAGGGAAAAGGGGAGCAAAGGGAAAACAGGCCGAAGTGGCTAACCAGGGGACTGAAGGAAAGCTATCTGCAGAAAATGGAGGAACTAAAAACGGGGCGAGGGCTTCCCTGGTGGCGCAGTTGGTTGAGAGTCCGCCTGCCGATGCAGGGAACACGGGTTCGTGCCCCGGTCCGGGAGGATCCCACGTGCCGCGGAGCGGCTGGGCCCGTGAGCCGTGGCCGCCGGGCCTGCGCGTCCGGAGCCTGTGCTCCGCAACGGGAGAGGCCATTGCAGTGAGAGGCCTGCGTATCACAAAAAAAAAAAAAAAAAAAAAAAGGAGGGAATCCCATCTCATCCCATTTTTTAAGTGTAAATGCTTCTTTTTTAAGAGGTGAAATCATTTGCTGGGTGTTTATTTTTTGGTACAACCAGAAAACAGTGGGATACTGAATACAGGAGGCTTTGGTTGTCTTGGGTGTCAGCTTAACATTCCGTAGATGGGCGGTAGGTTTTTTTATCCTATAATACAAAGCATACGAAATGGCAGTTTGGAGTCAGTTGTGCATTTAAATGTTTTGAACACTTTAAATTACTTCTCTTCCCATGTTTTTGGTAGAATTGTTTCCTAAGGCAAACCACTCGCTCCTTGATCTTGGCTCTCCCGGGCAGAATTTTGTGCACTCTGTAACATCTTTGGTCGTGGTAGTCCAGTTCTTCTAGTAACTTTGTTAATGTGCTGTGAATGATTGACAATTTGAGTATGTAGTGTGTATGATATTAAATTGTGAATTAGTGGGACTTACGATGTCACGGCATATCAATATTGGAAGATATTGGTACTTGATATCTCGTTAAGGAAAATTTGCCTCCACGTTTTAAGCTGGAAAGTCACTAGGATAACTGTTGAGAAAAGAATCACAACTACATGATTTTTTAGATTTTTGGTACATATGTTAAGAATTATGTACAACTTGAAATGCCTGTGTACTGATCCTCAAAACAACCAATAAAATCTCAATTATGAAAGAAAAAAACAACAAAAAACTGATATGACTAATTTGGAAAATAATTTGACATTTTCTAATCAATACATTCTCATCGCCCTGGTAATGAAACAGGAGGCATTTATAGAAAATTCAGAACTATGGAAAACTATACTGAAAGGTTTGGAACTGCCTACATATGTGATTAAACCATATAGAAAAGCAAGGAACTAGTTACTGTACAATTTGGGATAGTGACATCCTTCAAGGCGCAGTGGTGATCTGGAGGGGATACATAGGGGCTTCTGGGTACTGGAAATGATCTCTTATTTGGTTGATGTGATAGTGTGATTTATAAGAAATATATATTTGGTCATTTAGATGACCAAAATATATTTCGCATATATATTTAGTCTTCTTTTTCCATGGTTCCTGGCTCTCAGCTCCTAAAACCCTTGGAATTTCCTGTGATAAGAGCCATAAAGGTATCTTCTGTTATGTTAATGAGGCGACTTTTGGAAAGCCCTTAGGTAACCTAAGGGTAGGAGGTTGGTTGCCAGGAGAATCAACTAGTGATTAGAAGGTTGGAACTTTCAGTCCCTCCTCCCCCACCTCTAAGAAGGGGAGATGGGCTGTAGATTGCGTTCAGCTGCCAATGGCCAGTAATTTAGTCCGTCATGCCTATGTAATGAAGCCTCCATAAAAACCTGAAAGGACAAGGTTCAGAGAGCTTCTGGGTCGGTGAACACGCCGAGGAGCTGGGAGAGTGGTGCACGTGGAGAAGGCATGGGAACTCTGCTCCCATGTCCCATGCCTTGCCCTATGCATCCCTTTCATCTGGCTGTTCCTGAGTTATATCATTTTATGATCAGCTGCGGATCTAGTAAGTAAAATGTTTTCTCTGAGTTCTGTGAGCTGCTGTAGCAAATTAATTGAACCTGAGGAGGTGGGTCATTGGAACCTCCAGTCTGTAGCTGATCGGTCAGAAGTACAGGTGATAACTTGGGCTTGAAACTGGCATCTGAAGTGGTGAGAAGGCATCCTTGATAGGACTGAGCCCTTAACCTGCGGAACCTGATCCTGTCCCTGGGTAGCTAGTATCAGAATTGAGTTGCATTGTAGGACACTCAGTTGGTGTCTGGAGGATTGCCTGGTTGCAGTGGGAAAACATCTCCTCCCCACAATTTGTAATTGGCATCTGGACACTTCCAGTTGGTATCAGAACTGAGGTTTGCTGTAACAAGGTCCTGGCTCATGTAAACACGTGGTTTGGGAAGAAAAAGGATGAAAGGGTGGGGGATGAGGAACCTTTGATTCCTTGGTGGCTACATGGTCACGCGTGGTATGCAGCAGCAGCTGTGCTGCAATCAAGTACTAAGGGTGAAAGTTACCAATAGAATATAGAGGTGGATCCAACTCCTGGGAAGTTAGTTCACTGGATGCATAAGGAAATACATACTAAGAAGACAACGGCAAAATATTCAGTCTCTTGGCTATTGTTATCTATAATAGCTAAACTAAAAGTAAAAGAAAATGCTGGGTCCAGCCTTGATGCTAAACCAAGCTCAGATTTGGGTCAGTCTGAGCTTGGGCCACTAGCCTCAGAGCCACCTAGAAAGGGAAAAATTATGTAGGGGCAACAGAAAGTAACTGTACAACCTCTGGTCACAAAGAAAGCTGTCATGTGGGGGAGAGCAAAACCAAGAAACTATTGAAATGGGGGGGGACAGTGTGAAGGAGTTGTTTCATTTTGCAGATTTGGTATCATCAGCTTCCTGAGGAAACTTTACTAAAATGGATCATGAGAGTAAGTAATTTAGGAGCTGTGGCTTTGGTTTTGAATGCTACAGAGTGGAAGAGCAAACTTGGGTTGACACAGGAGGTCACAGGTCACTATGGAACAGTCACAGGTGGCTGCCGTAGAACCAAACTAAAATGGAGTCACTTATGTCAAGGACAAAATGGAGACAGTCAATGCAGGCACATAAAGGAAACTTAACCTAACCTTGCAGGAATTGACAGCTCTTCTCAGAAGAGCACAGGACACCAGCCTATCCCCCAAAGCCAGTTCTTCTGTTCCTGTCATCTCTGGACTTCCTTGATTCTCTGACTCAGCTATCCTGATCCAAATAGGGAAGATGATCACTAGGCAACCAATCAGCTGAAAAAGCCAAATAACTTCAGCATTTACCCCATAAAAATCCCTTAGTCTGTGAGCAACTCAGAGAACTCATTGCTCTTGTAGCCTTGAGTTTTCTGGCTTGCAGGTCAAAAGCCTTGCAAGAAACTCATCTTTCAGCTTTGTTTGATTTAGTATGCAGACTTTGGGTTTTGACACCATACATGATCCAGACACAAAGTGGGTTATTCCCAGGGGAACTGCCAGCCTGGTGGACTGGATAAAAGCCACTCTAAGGTCTGTTCACCCTGAGAAGGGGGACTGTCACCCTCTACGAATGCCAAGTGGAATTCCCCAAATGAAGCAGCTGATATGCTTCGTATACAAGCCACGTAGGACTGGTTTTTTGATGACCAGGATATTCACCCACTGAATATGCCCTTTACCCAGGTCATGGTAAATGTTGTGTCTCTCGGGGCCCCCTTCACGTGGGCACCCCATACAACCTTATTGCTGCAAAATGGAAAAACAGTTCTGGAGGATTTATCAAATTTGCCATCTCAGCTTCCCCTTATGGGTCTTACAGATGCTAATAAAAACATTAGTTGAATTAACAAGAGAATGGGAAGAGGCCTGGGGACAGTCAAGGGACTCTTCCCAACCAGGTGGAAGCTTTTAAAAGATTGTTTAGAAATAAGGTGAAAAAAGCAAATACTGAAAGGGGTGGAACAAAGAGGAATCAGAAAGGGGGGAATCACAGGACTTGTCCCAGCAGGATGGAAATTTTTAGATGGTTATTAGGAAATGGGATGAAAACAATGAACATTGATGGGGTTAAAATGAACGTTGGGCAAAGGGAAACCCTGCTGGTCCCCTAACATTAAAGGGCCCCAACAAGCTCGCTCTATTTATCCATGTTTGGAGACATTTTAAAAGCTGGAAGGCAAAAATTACACGAAGAAACCTGACCAGCAGTTGCTTGGGGCAGCGGTTTGGCTGAAGAACGACAAAAGGGCCTGGGGCCTTTGTCTCGATCGATCGACCCCTTATAGCCGCAGAGCTAGCCCAAATTGGCCCTATCCTGTTTCTAGCGAGATACTGAGTTGTTTTTCAGAGACCAGAACGGAACCGAGAGCCATGCAGCCAGAGCATGCGCAGAGGAGAAAATTTGACCTCAAGTCACACCCGGAACCAAAGGACCCCCCTAGCCCCCAACCCACGAACCAAAGGACCAGGACATGACCAGAACCTGAACATCGGGACCCTTTCAAACCCTTTCAGGAGCAAAGGGTCCCTTGTCCAGGACGATCTGGTGCTGAAGCCCCCTTTAACCATACCTTACCATTAATGGCCAAGTTCCAAAGCCCTCCAATCAAAACTTGCCCCGCCAGCGCTTCTGCATACCAACCCATCCTCACCTAACCGAACTCCAGATCAGGGAGACAGCTTTGAGCCCTGCCTTGTGTCTCCTTACCAGTGGACCTTGCAATCAAGCTTTTTCTTTTCTCAAAAGCCCGTGGCACAGTATTGGCTTCTGTGTGCATCAGGCACGGAGACTTTGCTGTAACACCCTCCCTGGGGACCCAAAGCCTTTTGCACAAGGGCAGGTCAAATAATGGTCGGGGTGGAGAAGGGAAGCTTCCAACAACTGTAGTACCGAAACCCATTGATGAAGCCCTGACTCAGGCTACCATTTGATTGAGAGAATGTAAAAGTGTAAGAGTAAATAGGATTATGAAAGTTGGAATGTTTAAGCAGGTATTAGGTACAGAAGTTGTGTCAACTTTACCTGAATATTTTATAGGAGGAGGTATCACGTCTGGCTGGGGAACACTTCCCCTACCCGGTATTGTAAAACCCAAACCTGTTGAGAAAGTCCTAACAGAGGCTACAGTTAGGAACGTAATGGTTGATGGAATGAAAGTAAGCGTTTGTAGGAGAATTGGAACGTTTGAACGGCCTTTATGTGAAGTGGTTGTGTCCCTTTTACCTGATTGTATTATGGGGATATGGACATTGTATCTGACTGGGGAACACTTCCCTTACCTAATATTGCAAAGCAGAAGGCATGTGCGTCCACCCTTCCAAGCAATATTAATTGGACATATGCTAAATGGGAGCCAGTAAGATTGCCAGAACCCACACAGTGTAGCATGGAAGCTGGCGTGCTGGTGGGAACAAATTCTCCGTGCGCTAGCCCTGTGTGGAGTATGGACTGGAGCTTATGGCAAAAACCTGTGAGTGCCTCCGAGTGACAGCTACTGGGACTTTGGACTAGAGAATTTCCATTGGAGTGGCATTTGCTACCTCGCTGTTGGACGTTATTAATTAAAGGTACCCCCATGACGGAAGGACCTAAAATGATCTTAAAACCGGAAATACAATGTCTTGGGTGATGTTAGAGAAACTCTCTAATGGGGATGGCAGTGCCCAGAAGAGTTCCATAATAAAATGGAGATTGTTTATACAGGATCATGCTGCCTGGGGAATGCAAGGAGGAGATACTTGGCTCTAGCACGGAGCCTCTTTTCCCCCAGGACTGACTCTGGAACTGCAGAAGGAGCTGCCGAATTCTGTCGTCACTTGGATAATGCCCTATGAACGAACAGCTCTTGACAAAAGAGTTGCTTGGTTTGTAGTCTGCAGTTCCAAGGTGAATGGACCTCCCTGTTTGGGAGGCCTCCACTCCAGTAGAAGAAGGTAAAAAGAAATCGATCAGCTCAGTGGGCTGAATTGCCTGCTGTTTCCCCAGCAGTGATGGAAGAATTGAACAGTGGTAAAAGCCCACTTTTATGTTTGGCTCTATACTGATTCATGGGCAGTGGCCAGTGGTCTGTCCACGTGGTCAAGCAGGAGGGCAGTGGAAACCTGGCCTATTAAAGGGATGCCCGTGTGGGGCACAGCCCTATGGAAATTTGAGGGTTGCATCAAAGTAGGGCATGTTGATGCCCATCAGAAGAACCCCCTTCCAGGTTAGGAAGGTGATTGGAATTGACAGGCAGATATCCCTGTGTGCTCACTTAAGGTAGCTGCTTGGGTCCATGAAATGAGTGGCCATCGGGGGTCTGCAGCAATGCAGAGATGGACTGAATCTAGACATATTCCTCTTGCACCCTTTCAGGCACAAAATGCCAATAAGAGCTGTTCTATCTGCCAGCAAAAGAGACAGAGAACGTAGATGACTCTATGGCAGATTCCCTGGCGGGGGGAAGGCCCCGAGCATAGCTGGCAGGTCAGACTGATGCTGGTAGCCCTGGGGGCTGCAAGTGGTCCTGACAGGAATAGACACTGACCCTAGACTGGGCTTTGCTTGCCTGGTGGTAGATGCAGATGCTGTGAGTGCCATAAAAGAACCAGAACAGAAGATATCGCACCAATTTGGGAGAGTTGAGTGTCATTTCTGCAGACCAGCCGATCTGGTCTGAATACAGAAATAATGTCGGCTGTATTATTACAGCTGATAATTTCCAGCAATGGGCAGAGAGATCTCCTCAGAGTAATAGTTTGGTGAGAATTGGAACGGGTAGTTGAAATATTGGTTGTCTGAAGTGGGGGAGAAATAAAGGCACGAAGGGCTGGGTTGTACGCTCTCATGAGTATGTGCTCACACTCAACGTGAATATGAGTGGGGCTACAGGACTGTCCCCGCTGGATAGATTCTGTTTTTCTGGTGGGTCTGGGGAAGAGGGGGTGAGGAAGGTCCTGGTGTACTTTCTTCCCTGTATCACCCCAACTTTTTCTTTTTTCCCTGCTTGGTGCAGTGGTCATAGAACCAGGGCTGCAACTACAAGGTCTGGAAGCAGGGATGATTCCTCAGCAAGAAATTTAGGATCCCTTACCGCAAGACAATCATAGAAGTCAAAAGATACTGACACATTACTAGACTCTCATTCAGTCATTAATGACTATCCAATCCATCATCACATCTTATGAAAATGTCTCCCAGGGCGAGGCCACTCAGGTTTGCAGGTTTCTATTTGCTCTGGTCAGGTTCCAAAAGCAGGAGTGGTCTCAGCAATATATGTGTTTTTAACCTTTATGTCACAATTCCTAAGCGCCTGATGGCGCAGGATGTGCCTTCACCCCAAATGCCAAATTGGGGCTAACAGTGAATTCAGCTATATTGCCTGGTGGTAAAAACAGCCCGCTAGTTGCACCTGTGTAACCTATGTAACATTACTTTATGTGAACAGGAGTGGACTGGGCAGGGAGGAACTTTCTAGACTACTATTGCTGCCTACTATTGCTTGTTATTGCTACTACTTGCTAGACTACTGTTGTTGCCAGCACAGTGGCCAAACCTAATGTCTCTTCCAAAGGTGGAAAAGTTTGGGTACAAGTGGAGAAAAGGAAAAATAGTAGCTGATGGATAAATGTTATGCAATGAGGGAAACCCAGTATTACATTAACATCTATCTCAAAAGAGGATCAGAGCAAGAGATGATATTTTCTCTTAGCTGGAATATACCAGGTGCCTGAAAGAGTAAAACCATATATTGCTGAGAACACTCCTGCTTTTGGAACCTAGCCTAGATGGCAGGGTAGGCAGGTCATACTCATGAGTGAGGCCTTTTAATGGAGGGATCATTGCTTTTAATGTATCTGGGCTTCCCTGGTGGCGCAGTGGTTGAGAGTCCGCCTGCCGATGCAGGGGACGCAGGTTCGTGGCCCGGTCTGGGAGGATCCCACATGCCGCGGAGCGGCTGGGCCCGTGAGCCGTGGCCGCTGGGCCTGCGCGTCCGGAGCCTGTGCTCCGCAACGGGAGAGGCCGCAACAGTGAGAGGCCCGCGTACTGCAAAAAACAAAACAAAACAAAACAAAACAAAACACTGTATCTAACCATTGCACTCAGAATCCCACTTGTAACTCTTCTGACTTCTAGTACATATAAAACACTTTATAAAATGCTCTTGAGGGCAGCCAGGAAGATTACTGTAAAAAGCATGAGCATTTTTCAGCACTGGTCCTAAGGAATTCTCAGGGGAGAGATGTCTGGATGTAAAGGCATTATCTTTAAGACCCCGGCTTGCACTATGTGATTTTGCCCTTTCCAGCATTCACAGTTGTAAAAAGTTCAACTGCAGATAATGCCTGCCTGTCCACTTTCAGTTTCTGATCTTCAGCTACTAAAGCAGTCCTGGAGACTGAAACACAAATGAAAACACATTTTTTTCCACCATGCAAACCTCTTGCCAGGCTGCATCCACTTAGTAACCAATCTGGTTGGCTCTGGGTGTCTTTTGAGCACAATTTCATTCTTCTTTGAATGTCCAGAGAGAGAATTATCTCTTGGCTGGGGTTAAACTGGTAAGGATTTCATGCTCTCAAGTCTGATCCCTTGAAAATCTTTTGCACATCCATAAGTTTTTTCCCTTGATCTTCAAATAGGCACTGATTAGATATGTGATGGCGAGTAACAGGGCATGGGCAGAGGCATGGCCATGGGCAGATATAAGTTGGGGGACCAAGCAGGGGCCATAGCATTGGAATATCCTCTCACTTCACACAGTGAAAGCCACTAATGGAATGTGAATGATCAAACTGAAAAGAGGATGGGTCCTGGAGTCAACATGCATCCCTCACATCCCTGTCATGGCCAGTCATATTCTCTTTCTCTCCTGGGGAAATGTAAATGGATGAAAATGACTCTAAGACAAAATACACTGATTTCTCTGCTGATATCCAGTATTAGTACTTTGCTTTTTCCTCTTCCCTTTAAAAAATCCATTGCAGGATCACAGTCTGGTAGATAAGGGAAGGATCATAGGGAACTTCTAATCTGGTGGTTATCCAGTTGTGCTCTTGGGAGACTTCTCAGAACCATCACAGAGGAGACTCTGGGGACACCCTCTATCCCAATATAATGAGAACAACTCTACTTCCTTCATTTATTCACTGAGGAGGTATTTTCTGAATGACTATTATATGCTGGTCCCCTCTCTGTATGTATGTGTTTGTGTGTGTGTATGTGAGAAGACCCAGTGGCAAAGAGAGAACACTGAAAGGTGGGTCAGGATGACTGAGTGTAGAGTAACCCTGGGGAAGGTGAGAGGGAGCAGTGAAAGTCTGTTTTACGTGGTGGATCCCAGGTCTTTGGACTCACTAGATGTCATTTTCTTTCTTTCTAAAAATATTTATTTATTTATTTATTCGGTTGCACTGGGTCTTAGTTGCGGCAGGCAGCCTCCTTAGTTGCGGCTCGCCAGCTGCTTATTTGAAGCATGTGGGCTCCTTAAGTTGTGGCAGGCGGGCTCCGTAGTTGTGGCATGAGAAATCTCAGTTGCGGCATGTGACCTCTTAGTTGCAGCATGTGGGATCTAGTTCCCTGACCAGGGATCGAACATGGGGCCCCTGCATTGGGAGTGCGGAGAGTCTTATACACTATGCCACCAGGGAAGTCCCTAGATGTTATTTTCTTGGCAAAATTTGTTTGGGGACTACTGTGACTTATCCATGTCTATCTCAATAGCCCATTATCTCAGACAGCAGATACATTATCAACTGACCATTTGAGAGAATACCTAGGAGGGGGTGAGGTGCCTTCAATAAAAGTGATTTATTATACTTCAAAATTAAATTAAATCATGTTTAAAATTTTATTTATAACTAATTTATTTTCCTTGATTGAGACTTTATGCCCACTGATTAGTGACTTCCCCCTTTCTTGGCAACTACCATTCTATGCTTTTTTTTTTTTTTTAATTTATTTTTGGTTGCTTTGGGTCTTCATTGCTGCACATGGGCTTTCTCTAGTTGCGTCGAGCGGGGGCTACTCTTCGTTGCAGTGCACAGGCTTCTCATTGCAGTGGCTTCTCTTGTTGTGGAGCATGGGCTCTAGGTGTGTGGGCTTCGGTAGTTGTGGCACGCGGGCTCAGTAGTTGTGGTTCGCAGGCTCTAGAGCGCAGCCTCAGTAGTTGTGGCGCACGGGCTTAGTTGCTTGGCAGCATGTCGGATCTTCCTGGACCAGTGCTCGAACCTGTGTCCCCTGCACTGGCAGGAGGATTCTTAACCACTGCGCCACCAGGGAAGCCCTACTATTCTATGCTTTGATTCTATGAATTTGACTATTTTGATACCTCATATAAGGAAAATCATACCATATTTGTCTTTCTGTGACTGGCTTATTTCACTTAGCATGATGTCCTCAAGGTTCATCCATGTTGTTGCATATTGCAAAATTTCCTTCTTTTTCAAGGATGAATAATGTTCCATTGTCAGAAAAAATCAAAGCTAATAAGTTTTGGTACGGATGTGGAGAAACTGGAATACTTGCACTGTTGGGAGGGAATGCAAAATGGTGCAGCTGCTATGGAAAACAGTGTGGAGGTTTCTCAAAAAATTAAAAACAGAACTACCATATGATCTAGCTTTCCCACTTCTAGGCATTTATCCAAAAGAACTGAAAATCTCGAGGCAATATTAGCACTCCCGTGTTCATTGTAGCACTGACTGTTCACAGTAGCCAAGATGTGGAAACAACCTAGATGTCCATCAGCAGAGGAATGTATAAAAGTGCTCTTGATAATAAGGAGGTAGTGTGTAGACAGGAAGAGATCTTAACCTCCAAGTCCTGGCTTCTAATGATGTGAATTTTTCAACAGTTAGTTCAAATCCAGGTATTATTTCTAGAAATTGATTCCATGGGAATCATGTGCCAAAGTGGGAATACGTTGCTTTGGAGCAATAATAGCTATTATATATGAGTGGTGGGCACTTTGCACTCATCTCACTTAATCCTCACAGTAACCCTCTGAGGGACACAATATTATTATTATTATTTTACAGATTTTGCAGGGATTAATTAACTTGCCCAAAGTCCCATAGCAAGTGTGTTGCAGGGCAGGGGTCTGAACTTAGACTGTCTTGGCCTTGACAAGGAAAATACATTTTTTAAAAATGCTTTCACTTCAAAAATATATTTAATTTCTTTATTTTTTTTGGCTGCATCAGGTCTTTGTTTTTTAAAGTAAATTTATTTATTTATTTTTGGCTGTGCTGGGTCTTCGTTGCTGTGCACGGGCTTTCTCTAGTTGTGGTGAGCGGGGGCTACTCTTCGTTGCAGTGCGCAGGCTTCTTATTGCGGTGACCTCTCTTGTTGCAGAGCACGGGCTCTAGGCACGTGGACTTCAGTAGCTGCAGCACGCAGGCTCAGTAGTTGTGGCTCGTGGGCTCTAGAGGACAGGCTCAGTAGTGGTGGCGCACTGGCTTAGTTGCTCCACAGCATGTGGGATCTTCCTGGACCAGGGCTCCAACCCGTGTCCCGTGCATTGGCAGGTGTATTCTTAACCACTGCGCCACCACGGAAATCCTTTTTTTTTTTTTTTTTTTAACATCTTTATTGGAGTATAATTCCTTTACAATGGCGTGTTAGTTTCTGCTTTATAAAAGTGAATCATCTATACATATACATATATCCCCATATCCCCTCCCTCTTGCGTCTCCCTCCCTCCCTCCTTATCCCACCCCTCTAGGTGGTCACAAAAAATATGGAATGCTTCACGAATTTGCGTGTCATCTTTGTGCCGGGGCCATGCTAATCTTCTCTGTATTGTTCCAATTTTAGTATATGTGCTGCCAAAGCAAGCACTGCATCAGGTCTTATTTGTGGCATGCAGGGTCTTCGTTGAGGCACGCGGGATCTTTTGTTGTGGCACGGCTCTTTGTTGTGGCTCACGGGCTTCTCTCTAGTTGTGGCGCATGGGCTCCAGGGTGCGTGAGCTCTGTAGTTTGCAGCACGCAGGCTCTCTCGTTGAGGCATGTGGGCTCAGTAGTTGTGGCGTGCGGGCTTAGTTGCTCCGTGGCATGTGGGATCTTAGTTCCCCAACCAGGGATTGAACCCGCGTCCCGTGCATTGGAAGGCGGATTCTTTACTACTGGACCATCAGGGAAGTCCCCAAAAATATATTTAATTGAAACACACGAACAGTAACAATGTCAGTAACTCCCATACTGCAGCTCAGTGTGCCTGGTTTTCTTAGCTTGTGAGCTCGGGCAAATCTATACTCTGAAGTCTGGAGTTACAGCTGCAGAAAGACATGCACGTGGTGTCCTTGTCTGAAAAGACCTTCCATAGAGGAGTTAGTGACATTTTGGTTCTTCTACTTTGCCTGCCTTTGGACTGTTTATGCCCTGCCTCTGGCCTGGCTTCCTGAACCTTTACTGAGGAGTGCTGTGGAGTGGTGGAAAAAAGCATGGACTCTGGCATTGGATGGACCTGAGCTGAACTCTCATTCTGCCATTTGAAACAAAGGGCACCTTCTTCATGTGGCTGCCTTGAGAATTGAATGAGATAATACATGTAAAGTGCCCAGCATGGTCTAGAGCAGCACTGTCCAATGGAACTTTCTGCATCGATGGAAATGTTCTATATTCGCACAGTCCAGTGTAGTAGTGATTGGCCACATATGGTATTAAGCACTTGAAATATGGCTAGCATGCCTAAGGAACTAAATGTCTTATTTTAATGTGAATTTAAAATATAAATATAAATTTAAATAGCCACATGTAGCTACTGGCCACCATATCAGATAGTGCAGCTGTAGATACAGAGCTAAATCATCAGTGAATAGTTTTTGTTTATTATTGTGCAGATATTTTGCTTAGTTCACTGATCTAACTTCCTGGACTCTGGACCTATTTCTTGCATAAATGGAGTAAGCACAGGATTTCAGGGAAAAACTTCATCAAGGAGGGGATGGCTGAGCTGAGTTTTAAAAAGTAAGGAGGAGTCAGGCTGGTAGAAAGGATGGTCCAAGGACTGGCAAGGAAGGGCATACCAGCATGTGCAAAGGTGTGGGGCATATGGGACAATATGGTGTGCTCAAGGAATTGCGGGGAGCTTGGGATGGCGCCCAAGAGGAAAGGGGACAGAGGCGAGACTGGAGAGGTGGTAAAGGCCAGATCGTGGCCTTGATGCCACATCTTGAGCAACACGGAGCCACTGAATAGTGTTTTAACCATGAGAATGACACAATCACATTTGTGTTTAAGAAAGATCTTTATGGGGCTTCCCTGGTGGTGCAGTGGTTAAGAATCTGCCTGCCAATGCAGGGGACATGGGTTTGAGCCCTGGTCTGGGAAGATCCCACATGCCGCGGAGCAGCTAAGCCCGTGAGCCACAACTACTGAGCCTGCGTGTCTGGAGCCTGTGCTCCACAACGGGAGAGGCCGTGACAGTGAGCGGCCCGCGCACCGTGATGAAGAGTGACCTTCACTCGCCGCAACTGGAGAAAGCCCTCGCACAGAAACGAAGACCCAACACAGCCAAAAATAAATAAATAAATTTATTAAAAAAGAAAAAAAAAAAAAAAGAAAGATCTTTATGAATGTAAGGTGGAGAGTATATTGATTTCATAGGAAAAGGGCAAGACTGGAGGCAGAGAGAATAATTATGAATCTAGGGCAGTGCTATAGGCAAGAGTTCTGTTTTGGACATATTCAGTTTTATGTGCCTATGTAACAGTAACATAGAGATATCTAGTACTCTGTTGGATATATATATATATATTTTTTTGGCAGTACGCGGGCCTTTCACTGTCGTGGCCTCTCCCGTTGCAGAGCACAGGCTCCGGACGCGCAGGCTCAGCGGCCATGGCTCACGGGCCCAGCCACTCCGCGGCATGTGGGATCTTCCCGGACCGGGGCGCGAACCCGCGTCCCCTGCATCGGCAGGTGGACTCTCAACCACCGCGCCAGCAGGGAAGCCCTCTGTTGGATATTTTGATAAAGGCTTGTAGTGCTCACCCATATCTGGTTCTCCTATTCTTATCAGCACCCGGGAGGATTCCACCTGAAGTTAGATTGGATCTTGTGGCTACTTCTAACCAATGGGCTGTGAGTGGTAATAATGTGAGTTGCTTCTGGGCCAGAGTATTTATTTAGCGATATAATTCTCTAGTCTGTCTTCCCCTGTTGCATTGACCAAGCTGGCTGAGTATCCCATCATGTGTAGGTACAGGATAATGGCATTTCCATCAGCCTGAATGCTGGAGGACAGTGCTTTGGAATGTTACTGGATCTATATTTCCCATACAGCATGTGTAAGAAATCAACTTGTGTTAAACCACTGAGGTTTTTGAGTTGTTTAATACAAATTTGTAACCTATTCCATCCTGACTAATACAAAGCTGCATGTCTAAAGCTCAGGTATGATATCTGGGCTACATATGGAGATTGGGAATCACTGATATATAGATGTAACTGAAGCCATGGAAATGTATGTGACCACCCAGGGCGGATGAGTAGAATGGAAGAGAAATGGACTGAGGACAGGAACAAGAACTCCAGAATTGAAGGGCAAGGTAGAGGAAGGTAAGCCTACAGAGAAGAATTAGAAAGATTTGTCAGAGAGAGAGGAAGAAAGAAAAGAGGAGTGTGGTGTCATGGGAATGAAGTGAGGAGTGTTTCCAGACTGCCAAACATGTAAATGATTTGGCAGCAAGGAGGTGTTTAGAGGTCTGGGTGAGACCATTTTCAGAGGAGGACTGACCTGTAGGATCTGAGTTAACTTTGAACCGGTGATTGGGAAGCATGATAGTTAATTTTATGTGTCAACTTGACTGGGCTAAGGGATACCTATAAAGCTGGTAAAACCTTATTTCTGGGTGTGTCTGTGAGGGTGTTTATGGGAGAGATTTACATTGGACTCAGTAGACTAAGTAAAGAGATCCACCCTCACCAATGTGGGTGGGAATCATGCGACCCACTGAGGACCCAAATAGAACAAAAAGGTGGAGCAAGGGCTAATTTGCTGTCCGTTCTTGAGCTGGGACGTCCATACTCTCCTGCCGTCAGTCACTGGAGCTCCTGGTTCTTGGGCTTTCAAACTCTGGGGCTTACACCAGTGCCTTCCCTCCCCTCCTCCCAGATTCTCAGACCTTTGGACTCTGATTGAATTATACCACCCACTCTCCTGGTTCTCTATATTCCAGATGGCAGATTGTAGAACTTACCTGCATCCATAGTCACGTGAGCTAATTCCCATCATCTATCATCTGTCATCTATCATCTATCTATCTATCTATCTATCTATCTATCTATCTATATTGGTTCTGTTTCTCTGGAGAATGCTGTTTAATATAGGAAGTGCATATGGCAAGAAAGTAAATGTGGGCTATACATTTAGGAAGATTAATTTCAAGTGGAAAGAAAGAGGGGTTGAGGAAACAAAAAGAGGGAGAAAAAGAATGTCGTTTCACTAGCTGGAGGAGGATGTAGGGAGGAAGAAGTTGATGACACCATAGTTGTTACTCATATAGGCCTTGCTGGCATTGAATCTGGGGCAGTAGTCCAATGTGGCCCTGAGAGGTTTCCATGGTGGACATCCCTGAGTCAAGAGGGAGGTTTAGTAGCTGGGAGGAGTCTACACAGAGGACTGATCTTTATCAAAAAGATGATCCCTAAGAAGGAGCCAGGGGTCTGTTTGCCACGAGAGTAGTACCGAGGATTTAAGGTCATGGGTTGAGAGCCAGGAAGCAGGGACAAGAATGAGCTCTCTACGCACCAAACTGAAGAGCTGCTGGGTCATACAGTTTTCAGACTGGGACAAGTCAGCCTGTGGAGGGAGGACTACAAGGGCTAAAATCACAAAGCTTAACAAACAGGAGCAAGGGGTGAGCCTGGAACCTAACTGATGATATGTATGAGTCAGAGAACAGATCAAGAAGTGGGCCAGGTAGGGACAGGAGGGGCAAGTGAGGAATGGCTCCTCCCTTTTTGTCTCTTAAGGTCCTGGCTCCAGGTGTTATGGCACAAGTTAAAGGCACGCAGCAGGACGGTGGAAACTGAAGACTCCGATATAGCTTTGGCATTGCCCTATAAATTAGAACATTTCCCTCAAATGTTAAAAATTTCCAAAATAATACATAATGTAAAAATTGCTTTAAATTTTGGCCAAATTAATAATAGAAATTAGGTAGATATTCTGACTAGAACACAAGCCCCATAAGGGCAGGGCTTTTGTCCATTGGGTTCATCCCTGTATCCTTACTGCTAGGAATAGTATCTGGCTACAAGTAGGTGATCAATAAATGCTGAATGAATTGGCAGCGTGGGTGAATCAGCTTCAATGAAGAAAGGGGATTTGAGGAAGCAGTGTGAAGAGAAAATGGACCAAGGTGCTGAGAGATAAACTAGCTTAGAAACAGCAATAGCAAAGCCTTCAGATGGATGTTGTGGAAGAAGGTAGAATTTAAGATCAAGAACAGGGAATTGTAGGAATCGTAGCATCTTCTAGAACAGCTGAAAGCCAGGAATGACAGTAGCAGCCTAAAGCAGACCAGAGAGAACACAAAAAGGAGATGATTCAGCTAAAGCAAAAAAAAAAATACCCAACATTCATTCCCTCTCCCAGTAAACTTTATGTGTTTCAAGTACCATCACTGGATGGTCATATAGGTCTTTAACAACGATCTGGAGTTCCAGGTTTGGTGATCTTAAAGAAGAACGTTCTCAAGTAGGAAGTCTTAAACTGAGGAAGAGGGGGAACAGATAGTATTGACAAATGAGTGGCTGCACACGTGTCATACCAACACTAGCCACGCTTGACAGACTTCGATGTGTCAGGCTCTTGATATACGTTATTGCTAATCCCTTCGGCAGTCCTCCAAGGTGAATGTTATTATCTCTGTTATACAGATGGAGAAACTGTGAGGCTCGGAATAAGTACCTTGCCTCAGGGCCTGTACTAAGAAGTGGTGGAGCTGAGATTCTCAACCACTGTGTTGGGCTCCTGCCTTACACCCAGACAGTTCTCCCACGAAGAAGGAACAGCAGTAGCTGGAATCACCTCATGGATTTACCTTGTACAGGTTTCTAGGGGATCAGCAATCCAAGAGTATGGCTATGATTGTCACAGTTGGACTTCTGCTTCTGAAAACACAGGGGTCTTGTGGGGTAATGTCAGAGGACGGGGGAGCAAATACCAGGTTAAATCACCATGATTTCTGGACTCATCCCCAAGAGAGGCTTTCCCTCCACAGCAGAGGACACTGGTGCCACATGGTGCACAGAAAAAGAAAATGGTTGAAGGTGTACTGTTAGTCGAGCCCTATGCACCCACTTTGTAGAGTTGTCATGAGGATTAAATGAGTTGATACAAGTAAAGCATTTATTGGGTTAGCCAAAAAGTTCGTTCATTTTTTTCCATAAGATGACTCTAGTAGCCCTTAGTTGTCTTTAACTTCATTCGAAACAATTTTGGTGGTTGTATTGTGACAGCTGTCATATCGGCGTGCGTCAAAAAAAAAAAGCTTATCAAAATTGGTGAATTTTTGCGCAGCCATTTTAATATTGAAGATGGAAGAAAAAAAGCAACATTTTTGGCATATTATGCTTTATTATTTCAAGAAAGGTAAAAACGCAACTGAAACGCAAAAAAAAAGGTTTGTGTAGTGTATGGAGAAGGTACTTTGACTGATCAAATGTGTCAAAAGTGGTTTGTGAAGTTTCGCGCTGGAGATTTCTCTCTGGACAATGTTCCACGGTCAGGTAGACCAGTTGAAGTTGATAGCGATCAAATCGAGACATTAATTGAGAACAGTCAGTGTTATACCACGCGGGAGATGGCCGACATACTCAAAATATCCAGATCAAGCGTTGAAAATCATTTACACCAGCTTGGTTATGTGAATCGCTTTGATGTTTGGGTTCCACATAAGTTAAGCGAAAAAAACCTTCTTGACTGTATTTCCACATGCGATTCTTTACTTAAACGTAACAAAAACGTTCCAGTTTTTAAAACAAATTGTGACAGGCGATGATATGTAGATACAGTACAATAATGTGGAATGGAAGAGATGTGGGGCAAGTGAAATGAACCACCACCAACCACACCAAAGGCTGGTCTTCATCCGAAGAAGGTGATGTTGTGTATACGGTGGGATTGGAAGGGAGTCCTCTATTATGAGCTCCTTCCGGAAAACCAAACGATTAATTCCAACAAGTACTGCTCCCAATTAGACCAACTGAAAGCAGCACTCGATGAAAAGCGTCTGGAATTATTCAACAGAAAACGCATAATCTTCCATCAGGATAACGCCAAGACCGCATGTTTCTTTGATGACCAGACAAAAACGGTTACAGCCTGGCTGGGAAGTTCTGATTCATCCGCCGTATTCACCAGACATTGCACCTTCGGATTTCCGTTTATTTCGGTCTTTACAAAATTCTCAATGAAAAAAAATTCAATTCCATGGAAGACTGTAAAAGGCAACTGGAACAGTTCTTTGCTCAAAAAGATAAAAAGTTTTGGGAAGATGGAATTATGAAGTTGCCTGGAAAATGGCAGAAGGTAGTGAAACAAAAGGGTGAATAGGTTGTTCAATAAATTTCCTGGTGAAAATGAAAAATGTGTCATATTTTTACTTTAAAGCCGAACGAACTTTTTGGCCAACCCAGTAGAACAGTGCCTGGCACACAGTAAGCCCCCAATAAATGTTAGCGGTTGCCATTGTTGCCACCATCATCATCATCATTGCCAACCAAAGCACAAACTGAGCAAGGCTGTATTGAATGTACATTTTTTCACTTGGCATCTCCAGCAAGGGTCCTGATTGACAGCAGCAGAGGCTTCTTCCAAGGTAAGGAAGTGCCTTGGGCAGTAGAAGGAAAACCATGAAAACAGTGGCGCTGCACCCAAGTAGAAGTGTTGGAGTGAAGCAGCGGAGAGTTCTTGCCGAGACTGAGGATATCTCTGTGGTCCTGATACTAGGAGCTTGCTGTGCAATCTTGGGCAAAACATTTACCCTCTCTGAACCTCAGTTTTTTCATCCGTATGTTGGAGATAGTTATGGTCGGCAGTTAGAATTCTCTCTGCCCCTTGAAAATCTATGATATAATTATATTGGGTGTAGATCACAGCGAGATGGATTTGATAACCAAACATGATACACTTGTTGTAATGGAAACTGCCAAAATCATTTGAACTATTGATTTTTAAAGATGGCTTTGTCAAAGAGCTTGAGAAGGAGAATCAAACAAAAAAACAAGTAATTACAATGTATTGCATTTCAAAAATGTTATATATGTGGAATAATAATACAACATATAACCTTTTGGGACTGGCTTTTGACTAAGCATAACGCCCTGGAGATTCATCCAAGACGTTATATGTATGTATTGCTGAATTCCATGGTATGGATGTACCACAGTTTGTTTGTCTATTCATTTGGTGGAGGGTATTTGGGTTTTCAGTTTGGGATTTTACAAATAAAGCTGCTATGAACATTTGTGTACATGTTTTTGTGCGAACTTAAATTTTCACTTATTTGGGGGTAAATATCCACGGATGCAATTGCTGGGCTGTATAGTAACTGCATGGTTAGTTGTTGTTGTTGTTGTTGTTTTGAGTGATTAGATTTGTAGAGTTTAATTTTAATATTTTTGAAAAAAAATTTAAATTGAGGTAACATTGGTTTATAACTTTATGTTTCATGTGTTTTATATGTTTCATGCATGTTTAGTTTTATAAGAAACTGCCAATATTTTATTCCAGCGTGGCTGTATCATATTACATTCATATCATCGATGGATGAGTGATCCAATTTCTCCACATCCTTGTCACCATTTGGTGGTGTCACTTTTTAAAATTTTAGCTATCCTGATAGGTGTTTAGTGACATCTCAGTGTGGTTTTAATTTGTATTTCCCTGATGGTTAATGATGTCAAACATATTTTTATGTGCTTGTTTGTCATCTTGATATCCTCTTCCCTGAAATGTCTCTTCATATCTTTTGCCCATTTGTATATCCTGGAGAACAGATTAGTGGCTGCCAGGGGTTAGGGATGGGGTGGGGTGGGTGGAGGAGGAAGGTGGGTATGGTTGTAAATGACCAACACAAGAGATCCTTGCGGTGATGGAACTAGTCTGTGTCTTGACTGTAGTGATTGTCACAAGAACCTACAAATTGATAAAATTACATAGAACTGAATACTCATATACACACACACACATGCGTGTACACACAAACGAGTACAAGTAAAATTGGGGAAATCTGAATAAGATAGGTAGACTATATCAATATCAGTATTCTGGTTGTGATATTGTACTATAGTTCTGCAAAACATTACCGTCGGGGGCACTGGGCAAAATATATGGTATCTTTCTGTATTATTTATTACAACTGCATGTGAATCTACAATTATCTCAAACAATTAAAAATTTAATTGGAGACAGTATCTGTATTAAATGCCTTGCTCATTTGTTCCATAAGACATCACCCTCTTACTATTCATAAAAACCCGGTAGATAGATTTTTTCAGTCGATTGGGATCATTTGACCTAGCCTAAACAGAGATGAAAGGAATAAGTAGAGTGTAGGTAACCATCTGTAATAGTTTAGGAGATCTTAGGCACCATTAGTGATTAATTAATCACGTAATTTGCTTAAGGTCTGTCTTCTTATGTAGCTTTTTGTATGCAAAGCCCATGTCTGCATATTTTACTTATTTATTGCCTGGTTACACGCTAGTAGGTGCTCAATAAATATACTAGCTGGATGAATGAAAGAACGAATGGATGAATGAATGTTGTCCCAGAGAAATTTGTCAAATGCAAATGCGAACTTCCAGAGGACAGTGGAGCACAAGATTAGCAATTACAATGAGACCAAGTTTATTCGGCGCCAACATGACTAGCTTTCATTTTTCTCCGATCATAAAACTAAAATATACTCATTATAGACAATGTGAAAAACACAAAAAGTATAAAGTCATAAATAAATGATTTAATAATTTCACCACTAAGAATTACTTGTTAATGCTTTGGCTTTTTCCCTCCAGTCTTATATTTGTATATTGTATACATGCGTACACATGTACACACACCTGTACACACGTTTTCTCTTTTGTGAAATGCTGTACCTGACCTCGATCTCTTTTTCCATTGGGGTCAGAGTGTTTCTCTTTTCAATTTGTATTAGCTCTTTATATATTAAGGGTAACTACCTTTTGCCACATCTGTTATTAATCATTTTCTTAGTTAATTATTTGCATTTTAATTTTGTTTATGATCATGGGCATTCAGGAGTGTAAGATTTGCATTCAGGCAATGTATGGCTGTTTTTCTTAAAGAGGCAGTGCATCAGAGAGTGTAGCTTTGAGTTGGAAATTGGACTCTGCCAACTGTTAGCTGGGTGACCCTGGGCAACTAAATTACCTTATATTTCTAAGACTCAGTTTGATTACCTGTAAAATATGGATAATGATACCTAAATTATAGTTTGTCAGGGCTAGAAATAATGTCCTCATCAATAACATGGGGAATATACAGTCTCTACTTGATAGCCTTGATGTGAGAGATTCAAAGAGATAATGCATACTAAAAGTTAGCACAGCTCTCAGAACCTTCCTGCCTCCGCGTTCGGACCTTGCTGCTCCAGCCTCCAGGCCCCGTCCCATCCTTCCAGCCTGCGACCAGCAGCAGAGAAAAACTAATTACATATCATTTTCTTGCCCCGTACATACTTTGAGGTGAGCAAAAAGATTACAATACATTTTAAAATGAGGGAAATTGTGCACATCCAGGCCATTCAGTGTGGCAGTCAGATCGGTGCCAAGTTCTGGGAGGTGATCAGTGATGAACATGTCATTGAACCCACTGGCACCTATCATGGGGATAGCGACCTGCAGCTGGACCGCATCTCCGTGTACTACGGTGAAGCCATAGGTGGCAGATTTATTCCTCGTGCTATCTTGGTGGATCTAGAACCTGGGACCATGGACGCTGTTCGCACAGGTCCTTTTGGTCAGATCTTCAGACCAGACAACTCTGTTCTTGATCAGTCTGGGACAGGCAAGAACCGGGCCAGGGGCCACTTATACAGAGGGGGCCGAGCTGGTCAACTCGGTCCTGGACGTGGCTCGGAAGGAGGCCGAGAGCTGTGACTACCTGCAGGGCTTCCAGCTGACCCACTCGCTGGGCGGGGGCACAGGCTCTGGAATGGGCACCTTGCTCATCAGCAAGATCTGTGAAGAGTATCCTGACCACAGAATGAACACCTTCAGTGGGGTGCCCTCACCCAAAGTGTCTGACACCGTGGTAGAGCTCTAGAATGCCACCCTCTCCGTCCATCAGCTGGTGGAGAACACTATGAGACCTACTGCATTGACAACGAGGCCCTTTACAACATCCACTTCCGCACCCTCAAGCTGACCACGCCAACCTACGGGGACCTGAACCCATCTCGTCTCGGCCACCATGAGCGGTGTCACCACCTGCCTCCGCTTCCCTGGCCAGCTCAATGCTGACCTCCGCAAGCTGGCAGTCAACATGGTGCCCTTCCCACGTCTCTACTTTTTCATGCCTGGCTTTGCCCCTCTAACCAGCCGTGGAAGCCAGCAGTATCAGGCCCTCACTGTGCCGGAGCTCACCCAGCAGGTGTTCGATGCCAAGAACATGATGGCTGCCTGTGACCCCCACCATGGCCGGTACGTCACCGTGGCTGCTGCCTTCCGTGTGCGGATGTCCATGAAGGAGGTCGATGAGCAGATGCTCAACGTGCAGAACAAGAACAGCAGCTTCTTCATGGAATGGATCCCCAACAATGTCAAGACGGCCGTCTGCGACATCCCACCCCGTGGCCTCAAGATGGCGGTCACCTTCATTAGAAACAGCACAGCCATCCAGGAGCCGTTCAAGTGCATCTCAGAGCAGTTCACTGCCATGTTCCACCGGAAGGCCTTCCTCCACTGGTACACAGGTGAGGGCATGGATGAGATGGAGTTCACCGAGGCTGAGAGCAACATGAATGACCTCATTCCATTTGTATGCGTTACCAGCAGTAACAGGATGCCACTGCAGAAGAGGAGGAGGGTTTTGGTGAGGAGGCCAAAGAGGAGGCCTAAGGCCGAGTCCCCACCACCCCAGGCTTCTCAGTCCCCTCCGCCTTCTTCCTCAGCCGCCCCTTTCCTCTCCCTCAGAATTTGCGTTTTCTGCCTCTGTCTTGTTTTTTCTTTTTTTGGGGGGGGGGTGGTTCTAGAACAGTGCCTGGCACATAATAGGTGCTCAATAAATATCTGTTGTTTGTTGAATGTCTCCTCTCTCTTTCCACTCTGGGGAACCTAGATTTCTGCCATTCTGGGTAACCCTGTATTTCCTTCTGGTGCCCACTCCTCCCATCTGTCCAGTTAACATTTCCCTCTCTGTTTTCGAGATAACCTTTCAAGAAGCTGGGTCCCATCAAATCCCATTTAGAACCATGTACTGGTAACCCAGGTAGATGACCACCGTCCTAGGTCCATGTGGTAGCCCAGGGGAAAGGAAACCAAGCAGCAGGTAGAAGTCCCTACAGGGAAGGGTTGGGGTTTTGGAGAGGGGCATCCAGGCTATTGAAGTCCTAGTTTCCAGATATCTCCCTGCTCCTCTCTCAGCTTCTGGGGAGGTGTTAACAGTATTATCTCCATTTTCAGTCTCCCTCCAAGGACTGTGCTGAGCTATTTCCTTTGCAAGGTTCTGGCCACCACCCTGTCAAGGGGGGATCCTTCCCTCTTCCACTTTACCTCCTTCATAATGCTGGATTCCTTCCTTTCCCCTGGTCAGAAAAGGGGCTCAAGAGGAGCAAGAGAGAGACTAGCCTTGGTCTCTAAGCCTCCAGAAAGCCCCTCCCCAGCCCTATCTTTTCTTACAGAAAAAAATGAACATCAGCCCTTCTCTACCTATATGGAAAGCTATGTGCTGACACCTAAATGTCATTCCCCAGAGAGGGGACAGGACACCCTCCATCTTTTGGCAACATCTCATCTCTTACTTTTTCTATGGCCTCCCCGCCTACCCTTGGTTTTGTCCTATTCTACACTTCAGATTTCTATTGTGTTGAACTTGCTACTTTATTTCATACTGAAAAGATGACATTGCCCCAAGAGCCAAAAATAAACGGGAATTGCAAAAAAAAAGTTAGCACAGTACCTGGCACATGATGTGTTCAGTTTAGCTATTATTCCTCTACTGAATTTACCCATAGGAATTCTTTTTCATTCTGCTGGAGAATACCCATCTATATTTTTTATCATATATATATATATATATATATGTATATATTTTAAACTGTTAACTAATTTTTCCTTTGTCTCTTTAATACATTTGGAATTTGTTTGGGAGTGATGTTGTAGCTCTCCCACCTGAATCACTGCACAATTTATTGAATGGGTATCTTTTGTTGGTTGAAATATCCCCTAGCTTTTTTGTCATTTCTGAGAATCTGAGATATTTCGTAAACTTTGCTTCGATGTTTCTGAGAGCTGATGCATCAGAGTCTGGTGTGGGTATAGATTTGTGACAGGGTCTTCATGATGGAAGTTTTTTGCAACGTTATCTCAGTAAAAATAATTGTAAATGGCACAACACATTTTCTACTCAGAAGAACTGTTTGGTAATCGTTTGGGGTTTGGCTAAGCTAGAACCCTGCTCCCCAAAATGGACCTGCAGTATTAGCATAGTGTGGGAGCTGGGTAGAAATGCAGAATCTCAGGCCCTGCTCCAGCCCTGCTGAATCAGAATCTGCATTTTAGCAAGAGCACATAAAAGTCTGAGGAACACTAAGCTAGACCACACTTTAATATCTATAAAGACCCACATATACACACACACACATTTTTTGCAAAGTAATGCATATCATTGTATAATATTTGGAAATCCTAGTTAAGTGTAAAATAAAAATTACGTAGAATCCAACCACCTAGAGTTAGCTCCTGTGAAGATTGTATTTTTCTCTAGAATTTTATTCATTATTTTTTAGATTGGCATTTCAGTGTACATAAGGCTGTGCATCCAGATAATTACCTGGCATTTCCACATGTACCAAATATTCTTTGAAATAATGGTTTTTAGTGGCTGCCTGATGATCCATCCTACGGATAAGGCTTCATTTTCTCAGCCATAACTCCAGTCAAGTAGTTTCTATCTCTTTGGTATTGTGCTGTGAACATTCTTGTACATGCATTTTGAATAAATATCTGCTTAACTCCTAAAGATAGAGTCGTACAGGATTAAAGAGTAGGAATGATTGTAGGAATCTTGATATATATAGACTAATGGGTGGAACAATTTACCCTTCACGGCAGTGAACAAATATGCCTGCTGTGGTATCTCTTCTGGCCAGCATTTATTTTTTTTAAGTTCTTGATTTTGAAATGATTATAGATTCATAGGAAGTTGGAAAAGTAGTACTAGAGTCCCTTGAGCCCTTCACCCAGCCTCCCAATGGTGACATCTTACATAACCATAGTACAGTATCAAAGCCAAGAAATTGACATCCATTGGTACAGTACTGTTCATTAGACTACAGATCTTATTCAGATTCTCACCAGTTTTTATGTGCACTGTGTGTGTGTGTGTGTGTGTGTGTGTGTGTGTGTGTGTGTAGCTCTAGGCCATTTGATTCGTATATAGAGTTGTGTAATCACCACTGTTGTCAGGATATGGAACTGTTCTCTCACTGCAAAGGAACTCCCTTGTACGGCCCCTTTAAAGTCACGCTCATCTCCTGCTTCAGTCCCTGTCCCCTGGCAACCATTAACCTCTTCTTCATCTTTATGGTTTTGTCATTTCAAGGGTGTTATATAAATGCAAGCATATAGTATGTAACCTTTTGAAATTGGCTTTTTTTTCCACTCAGAATGATGCACTTGAGATCCATTCAAGTTAATGCATGTATCAATATTTCATTGCTTTTTATTGCTGAGTAGTATTCCATTATGGGTATGTAACAGAGTTTATACTGGGGATATTCTGGTTGCTTCCACTTTTCAACTACTATGAATAAAGCTTCATGAACATTCATGTGTAGGATTTTGAGTGGACATAAGTTTTCATTTCTCTGAGATAAATGACCAGGAATGCAGTTGTTGGGTTGAATGGTAAATGGATATACAGTTTTATAAGACACTGCCATACTCCCTTCTAGAGTGGCTATTCCATTTTACATTCTCACCAGCAATGTATGAGTGATCCAGTTTCTCTACATCCTCACCACTTTTGGTGTTGTCACTGTTTTTGATTTTAGCCATTCTGATAGGTAGGTAGTAACACCTTAATGTACATTTCTCTACTGACCAACCTTGCATACTTTTCCATGTGTGTGTTTGTCACCCATAGCTTCTCTTTGGTGAATTGTCTGTTCATTTCTCTTGTATAATTTCTCCTTGGATTCTTTTCTTTTTACTGTTGAATGTTAATAGTATTTATGTACTCTCTTTAAGGTCTGTAGTCTAGTTCACAGTGTTGTACTGATGTCAGTTTCCTGATTTTAATATTGTAGTAGAGTTATAGAAAATGTCGCCATTGGTGGAGACTGGGTTAATGGTTCTGAGGCTCTGATACTCAAGTGGTTATAACTTTTTCAGATATGGCGTTTGCAGATATTTCCCCCAGTTTGTAATTTTGGGTTTTATCTTCCTAACAGAGTCTTTGCTCTTTAAAAACAGAGCAAAATTCTTACACAGTTTACTGAGAAGAATAGACAAGAAGCTGCAAGCGGAGTGTGGAGAGATGCTCAACTGATAGCTCTTTTGTAGTGTCTGTAAAGCAGACGTGCAAATATCCCTCATCACCTTAGTGGTATTGCTCTGATCTGGCCTCCTCTGCCTCGGTTGCAGAGCCCACTCTGCTTTGAGATTCCTCTCTTGGGCAGGAAGTATATAAAGTCTCCCCACCTCAGACGGCCTTCAACTTCTCGTCCAGTTCCATTCTTCCTGCTCGATGTTTTTCGATCTCTTGGTGTATAAGACTTCTACTTGGCTTAATGCCTCCAGAAGCCTGGGTTCCCAGCCTCTCCCTGATGGCTGGCACTGGCCCAATGCCAGTCTCCTTCCTTTGCTTACTCTTCTGGTCTTGGCTTCTAAAACACCTGATCTGCGATGTCAGCTAAGCTGAACTAGAATCATCAAAACCGTTGTAACATATAGCTGCACAGACTAGTAAAATGGTGATTTTTAACACTAGACGTCTTAGGCTGGGAAAAACTGAAAGATTAAGTTCCAATCTATATGATGGTAAAAGTTGAGGATGGCGTCTCTGCCTCATCCATCCACGAGCAGGGATAAAAACACAGAGGGTACGTGAACAAGGCACTGCATCTTGTAGGGTCCCTGCCATTCTCTACTTGAAAGAAGAGAAAATGTGTGAGAAAGGCGAGCAAATTGATGGGGGACAGTCATCATACTCTCAGTTCAATTATCGTGAACCATATCCAGAGCCAGGATCAGCTTTTGTTGATGAACATGATAAACCCTACAAATGAGCACTCATTAATTAGAGGAAAATGCATTCCTCTTGCCTGTCTTCCAATGCCAGACTTAAAGCCATTCTGTGAATGGAAGAGATATTTCAAGAATGCCAGCAGATCTCTTCCCAACTCTGCCTTCAGTGACATGACGTTGGTAACTTGAATCACCCACGGTGGGAATATGTACACCATGAAATCAGCAAACACTATATATCAGGGCTTTATTTTCTCTTTGGGAGTCAGTTGATCAACATATAGCAGTTCACTACTGGGTGCCTACCAGTGGGTGTTGTGTGCACTCTGGGAGATGAGACGCAATCTTGCTCTTGCGGACCTCAAAGTCTAGGAGTCACAATCCCCTTCTGGAGCCCAAACCTCTTCTGTCAGCTCTTCTCTTCAGTGGTCCCACCCTGGCCCGCCTTTTCCTTCCTTCCCCTCTTCCTTCTCAGCCCTTCCTCTTTGCTTTTGGGAGCTCCCTTTTCATTGTGAAGGAGCTTCCTTATAATCTCAGACTTTCTTTTTTTTTTTCTTTTTTTTTTTTTTTGTGGTACGCGGGCCTCTCACTGCTGTGGCCTCTCCTGTTGCGGAGCACAGGCTCCGGACGC
>NW_006774591.1:752071-790690 GCF_000442215.2 Lipotes vexillifer
TTTTTTGCGGTGCGCGGGCCTCTCACTGTTGTGGCCTCTCCCGTTGCGGAGCACAGGCTCCGGACGCGCAGGCTCAGCGGCCACGGCTCACGGGCCCAGCCGCTCCGCGGCACGTGGGATCTTCCCGGCCCGGGGCACGAACCCGCGTCCCCTGCATCGGCAGGCGGACTCTCAACCACTGCGCCACCAGGGAAGCCCAATCTCAGACTTTCTTTAACCACCTCTAGCATCTCCCTGCCTTGATTGAAGGTTGGATTCCTGAGGGTTACCCCCCCTCTTTTTTTTGCAACCCTCTCAAGTGGAGCCCAGGCTCCCACGCCCCAGCCTATAATGGATCTCAAGGAGCAGCTTCCATTCTGTCGGCTTTCAGTGGCTGTTTCCAGACCATCATGACACCACTTTTATTCAACGGTCCCTCTTCAAGTTCTGTCCAGTTAGACTACCTCCCTTTCATTAACCCAGAGAGGGAACACAGTAGGAGGAGCAGAAGATTTTGACGTGGGAGGTACTGGTGGGACCAGGTACTGGTGGGAGGTTCCGCTAGGATGTCCAGGTAGAATATGTTGAGCCAGATACCGGCAGTGCAGCTACCAAGGGTCTTTGTAAGCCAGCAACTTTGTGGGATTTTCCTGGGATCAGTATGGGGGATTCATTTCCTCTTCCTACTTTTCTACCCATAGCACTGGATAAGGAAAAGACAATGGTCTGCCAGAGATAAGGCAAGATTTTGGTTTATTCTACAGAGCATCAGGTTAAAATGAATTTATATTCAGTGATGTTTCAGTAATATATATTGTATTTTCACTTTTCAAAAGTTGAGGATCCATTGGTATATGGCATGCAGTGGTGGTTCACAAATCATATTGCCTTTCAGAATCACCTGGGGTATGTATAAAACAGTTCACATCCTTGGCAACAGAATATACTTAGCATTCCCAAGTGTTCACTTAACTGGAAATAATATTTTCTGATTATTCTGATTAATTAAGGTACACGTCAGTGCATAGATCCAGGACAGCAGAATTAAAGATTGCACTTTGACAACCACAGTCTTCCTGTTTCACCACAAATAACACAGGTAAGGAGAGAGGGACTCACAGTCTCCACTGGGAGAGAGGGACTCACAGTCTCCACTGGGGCCTGTCCCCCTTTAACACGTACAGGCTCATCCTGAGAAGAATGCCTACCCCAGTTTGATACAGGCACTTTAGCATCTCCCCTGTTGTTTTCCCCGGAGCACAGTGGATGACTTTATAACACCAAGAACTTTTTGACAGATGTCTTAGGGAGAAAATCCTCACCTAATAGCGTTATTTCCCCCATCCTACCAATTTCTGTCTAAATGCTTTCAAATTCTGAAAGAGCAAGGCAAGAACATGATACAGTTATCAGTCTAAGTACTTTCAATGCAATCTTCTGTCACCAAAGTGGTTTTTGTTGTTCTTTTATCAGCAATCCAGATTTTATAAAGTGTGTGCTATATTAATAACAGACCAGGTTGATGAGTTCCCTTGCTATCAATCCATTTACTGAGCAATCATCATTACAAACCACTTAATCTTCATTGTGACAGCTTGTGATAACGCCAGAAGAACTTCCATGATTAATTTACAATCAGTTTGCAATCCATATACATCAAACAGATAGTGCATGTAGTAACATTTGCCGCAGTTAATGCAAGAAGTGAAGGCAGCAAAACAGCTTCATTATGATGTGGAAATGCACCATTCTAGGGAGAGATAAGGATTTGAAGTAGATTGATGTATCGAGCTCATAAGGAATTCTCCCTGTATCTTTTGGGTTGTACATGCCATTCAGCCTTACACATCATTACCTCATGAATATTTAGCATCCTAAAAGATATTGACCCCGTTTTATAAGTGTAGAAATCCAGACACAGAAAAAAGTTTGTCAGCATCCTATAAATAAGTAGCATATAACTTTACATTCCTGATGCTAAGCTAACTTCTGAGTGGTATTGATGTGATAGAAATGTAAACCCAGACGACAGTTGTAAAGGCCTGGAGGAAACCTAGAGACGTTTTATTTTTCGTTTCTTTTGCAAAAATCTACTAGGATGAGATGCAGTGTGAAATAGTGGTTGAGAGCATGGCCTTGAGCGTGACACCATCTGGGTTCGGATTTTGGTTCCAACATTTCTTAGTTGTGTGATATTTGACAAGTAACTTGATTTCTGTGTGCTTTAGTTTCCTCATCTGTAACAATAGGGAAGATGGTGATAATGGTGAAGCCTACATCATTGGATTGCTAAGGAAATTAAACAGTCAGTATTTGAGGTGCTTAGAACAGTGTCTGGCACATGTTAAGGGCTGTATAAGTATTAGCTTATATATATATAAAGATTTTGCAGATCCCCTAACTCATTTAAGTGTCTTCTGATTGACTTTTGTAGCATGTCTAAACCAACTGTTTTGGTTTATTGGTCTTGTTCTATCCAGAAGAGACAGTCAGTCATTCTCATTTCTATGTAGTCCTCCTCCATGTACTTCTTCAAGTTCCCTCCTAGGCTTTCTTGCTTCGAGTTTAAATAATTACAGATCTTTTCATTTTTCATTGTAGCACGTATTTTCCTATACCTTAATCATCTCTTTCTTGTGCCTCTAACTCATTCTCAGAAACTGTTTTTCCCATTGAGTGAGTATGACTCTGGATGGCTTTTATAATGGAATAATGGCCTTTCAAAGCTTATGAAAGGCCCATGAGAGATTGTGTAAGGCAGTGTTCCTCAAATGTGGTGTGCGTCAGAATCGCCTGTGTCTCTCAATACACATAAGGATGCTTTGGATGGACTCTGAAAATTCTGATTCAGGAGGTCTGATGGGGGGCTCCGACAGCAGCATTTTTCAAAACCTTACAGGTGATTCTGAAGTATTGGGTTGGCCAAAAAGTGCGTTTGGGTTTTTCCATAAGATGTCACAAAAAACCCGAACGCACTTTTTGGCCAACCCAGTAGAAGGGTTGAGAGTCACTGCACTAGGGTATATGCTCCCCTATAGACAGAACCATCCAGAACTACTGGGTTCAAATAGTCAAAAGAGACTCCTCCATGGGAAGCTGGAGCTTAATTAGTCAGCCATTACAGTCCTGTGTTCTCAAAGGCTCTGTGATTATTATCGTCATTATTAACAGTATTTAAAATGGAATAATAAATGATTAACATTTATATAGTACTTAGTATGTATCATGCAATGTTCAAAGTACATTATGTTGACATACATAAATCAAGGCATTTAGTCTCCATAACCCTATGGAGGTAGGGGCTCCCTATCTTATCTTATTCAGCAGAACTACCTACCATCCTTGTTTTCAGGTACAGAAACAGATTCAGAGAAGATGTTAGCTAACCTTATTGACCACTGACCCTCTGCCAGGTGCTGAGCTCAGTGATTCCTGCACACGCACTTAATTCTCACAACAATTAATGAGGTGACACCACCACGATAGGAGCCCAGGTTTTCAGTGATCTAAAAGTCTGTGGGCTTTGCTTGTCAAAATAGGTTATTGGCTTTTCTTTCAATAATATGGAGAGTAATTATGGGAGTATAACTGTCACTGACCTGTAGACTCTTTCATGATGAGATAAAGGAATTGGGAAAGATGACATTGTTTGAAGCCCTGTCTTGATGAAAATGGGAGAAGTTTAATTCAATATATTCTGGGGACAGGTCCCCCTAAGTGTGAACCCAGTAACTTAAAGCAGAAACCTCTATCATGCCTCGTTCAAAGGGGTGCTTACAGAAATGTGCATGAAACCCTGGCCTTTTTTTTTTTTTTTTTTAATAACATCTTTATTGGAGTATAATTGCTTTACAGTGGTGTGTTAGTTTCTGCTGTATAACAAAGTGAATCAGCTGTACCTATACATATATCCCCATGGCCTCTCCCTCTTGCGTTTCCCTCCCACCCTCCCTATCCCACCCCTCTAGGTGGTCACAAAGCACCGAGCTGATCTCCCCGTGCCATGCGGCTGCTTCCCACTAGCTATCAGTTTTACATTTAGTAGTGTATATAAGTCCATGCCACCCTCTCACTTCGTCCCAGTTTACCTTCCCCCTCCCCGTGCCCTCAAGTCCATTCTCTACGTCTGCGGAAACCCTGGCTTTTTAAGGAAATGAAACTGTAGAGGGCGCTCCCTGGCTGAGAATGTCCACTTACTAAGTCCTGAAAATATCCTGAAACAAACCTCAGAACACATGACAAATAGTGTTGTGACGCATCTAGTTATAAGAGGCAATACTGTTGGGTGACAAAATATTGAAGTTTAGGGAGATGTTTTTGCTGGATTAAGGAGACAGAAAACCCTTGAACTTGGAACTGCACTGGGAAATCTGTTCACTGTGCACTATTTGGGAGGCTTAGTCAGGATGAGAAGGATTTTGAATTTTTCCTCTAGGAATTGTGTGGCCTAGAGACAAGATAGGAAAGCTCTTGCTGTAGTTCTTGGAGTGCCTCGAAGACTAATGATACTGTTCTCTTGGGCAGAGTTTTGGATTGTGGGTAGCTGCATTTTGGGACTGGACATGATTCTACAGACTCAAAGGGGAAAAACTTTTCTTTGGGATACAGGCATTTGTTGTCCTCCAATAAAAATAATATCATAAAAAGGCACAGACAACATTAATATGAAGTAATTAATAGATAGATATGTGGAATAGTATACAATAAATAAATAATCTGCCAATGCATAGAAGGAAGGAAGGAAGGAAGGAAAAGAAGCCAACAGAGGAAAAAGAACAAATAAAGTGGCAAAGGTCACATCCATCTGTGGTGATGAACATGGGCTCCTTTGCAGGAAAGAGAGGTATTTTGGGGAGAGGGCAGACTCCTTCCTACCCAAAGTGTGGTCTGCAGACTAGCTCCCATTACCTGGGAGCTTGTTACAATGCAGAATATCAGGCCCCATCCTAGACCTGCTGAATCAGGCGTCTGCATTTTAACAAGCTCGGCAGATGATTTGTTTTCACATTAAGCTTTGAGAAGTACTGGGGTAGAAGACTTATTTAAGGTCTCTCTTATGTTTGTGTTTCCTCTAGGAGAAAATCCCATTTTGTGGGGGGAAATGAACCTCTTGAGTGGTGATCGTGGAGCCCAATCTTGGAAAAATCATGGAAGCCTATGCGGTCTCCTTTTCTGGTCCTGACAGTGAAAGAAAAACCAAGCAATGGCTAGGCCTTCCTACTTACATTACTCTACATTTTGTAAATAGGATGTACAAAGATCGTCATTACCCTCATTCTCCACAAACATCTATTGGCAAGGCTTTGTGGACGTGACAGTTACTTGGTTGTGACAGTTTTGTGCATAGCTGAAAAGTACTGAGAAGAATTGCTAAATTGGCTTCAAACTTGGGGTAGGTGAGGAACTGCTGGGGGGAGTTAAGTGAAGTCGGTAAAGAATCATTCTGACAGGATAGGTGTTAAGACTGAACAATTGTGTGATGGCGTGGGACCCTGGAGCATTGCTGTAATTGAAAACCTGAATCTCCCTTTTGTAAGCCAAGTTGACAGTGATGGCTTCATAGTTGAAAGTATCCTAAAGTTGTTTTCAGAATATATAGGGATTTTGTCTTATAGTAAAAGGCACCAACATGAAACCTTTTGTTTTTATTCAGTAGACTGTTGATAAACGGGATCTGTGTGGCTTTCTCGTCACGGGAATGAATGAAAATACCAGCTACACAGTTTGGGTTCTGACTGTGGTTAAATGTATATTTTAGTAAAAAAGTGGTACTTTTTACTAAAATTCAGTAGTGGCAGTACAAAATTCAAGGAATTTGGAATTCCCCCTAGCACTGGGAATGGAGCTGTGCTTCCAAATATGACACTATTTTGAAGGGTTTCCCAGAACCAAGGAATACCATGAAACGTGATTTATATGTATAAGTCAATTGTTATATTGAGTCAGTTCCTAGATGGTATCTACAGATAATAGCTGGACTTAGGATCCTCAGTAAAACTATAGAGTTTGTAGGTAGTATTGCCGAGTCTGTGACCTCCAGCTACTCAGCCAAGGCTGCAGTTTCTTAAGAATACTTTGGAGGATGAGATCAGGATTTGAATCCAGATCCAACTTACTTGAGACCTCACAATCATGTTTTCTATAAGAGAGTCATGAGCAATGAATGAATGACCTTATTTGGTTACACCTCGGGAAAAACACTGAAGAATTACCTACTTACATCTAGGAAAACCTACCAGTCAACCAATGAGCCAATCTACCAATTATCCAGCCAATTTACCTGAATACCAATCAACCAACCAACCAACCAAGTCAACTGAATCCCACAAGACAAATTCTTAAGCTCTTAAGATCCCTCCTCTTGAGGAGGAGATAGACATTTGAAGAAATCATCATAATATTATATGATAAATGGTAAAATAGAGGAAACCGTGTTTTCTGCCTGGAAATAGTGGTGAAGTAGAAGGGGACAGGTTCAGGTAAAACACAGAAAGGAGATGACGTTTCACCTTTGCTTTGAAGAATGAGTCTGAATGGTGAGATAAGCCTTTGAAGACCTAGGTGACCGCATGAGCAACATCACGGAGGCATCAAAGCCCATGGTTTAGAGAACAGTGAAGATTGCGGATAACATGGGTGTGAGAAAGTCATGTCCTGTAAGTGTCATCTTCCATGTGCCTAAATGGGTTAATCTGAGCTCACACTACAGCTGTTCTATAGCTGGATTTCTCTAGAATAATCTAATCAGGTTTGAAAAATTGTCATTTTCCCACATGGAAGGATTTAGACACCTACTAAGCCAAGTGTCTTCCTCTGAATATTGAGGGGTTTGAGTAGCTAGATCAACTCGAAGCGCTCTTCCAGACCTGCCATTTTCATACAAATTTATGTATGGAAGGTGGACAATTGCATAGAAACACTTAAACTTTAAAGGAAGGAAGGTATATTTCAAGCTGAAGTGTATCGCTAGACGTTTGAATCTGTTCTTGATTTCTGTCTCTGTCACAGCCCTAAGATATTAGTTTGAACTCTTTGGTAGTTCTTAACTTTTGTCAAAATGCTAAGGAGTGTGTATTGCCAACTTTTTTCTCTATGTTTTTGTTTACTTTTTCTGGTTTAAAGAGTGGGTTGTAATGAAAATATATTCAGGTGTCCCTGGTGTGTATGGCATTGTGCTGATGAGACCTCTTAGCTGCATGATGATTAGAAATAAGAAAGAGCTCAAGGCCATAGAATAGAGAGCTGTTCTAAAATGTCGGTGAAGATGATTCACCATAGCAGATGACCAGGCTTATCTTCAGGCATATTGACCAAGAGGAAATTTACCTGTGATGCCTTCTAACTTCCCCTTTCTGTATCGTTGTCATGTTCATTTTCACTTCCCTTGGATGGTACCATGTCATCATCTGGAGAGAAGAGATACTTTTGGTAAGGAATTCATTGGAATCACTTGAATATCATTACATGGGTAACTACCTATTCTACCTACTTACATGTTGAGCCTTGGCGAGGCTGACCTGCTTACAAGATAGTCAGATGTCTTGAAAAAGATTCCCTCCTTAACCAGACTTTGATCAGGTTCCTCTGAGCTCTCTTCTCCATTAGGCCTTGACCTTGGCCTGCCTAGCCCAGTTTTAGCAAAGAATCTTGCTAAGCCAATTTATTGAGAACACCCTCATCTTTGATATCTAATCAAGCTCTTTGCTCACATCCCTTATGTATGATCAAGCTCCTTCCTCCACCCTGTATATCTGAGTCTTTGGCCTGCCTTTAGCAAGAATTCTGAGTCCAGTTTCTCTTCCTTATTGTAATAGTCTCTCTTCATTACTATTTTAACAAGTGCCAGGATAATTTCTCTTTGACAGTCCGCATGAGTCTTCCCAGTAGGCAGAATTCTAAGATTCGCCTCCATGACCTTCACCTCCCACCCCCTGGGTGTTACTACCATGGTTATATCGTCACATGGCAAAAGGAATTTTGCAGGTGTAATTAAGGAAGGTTACTAACCAGTTGACCTTAAGATAAGGAAATTGTGGAGGCTGGCCTAACCTGATCATGTGAGTCCTTTAAAAGCAGAGTTTTTTCCATCTGCTAGCAGAAGAGGAAGGCACACAGATTCAAAGAATGAGAAAGGATTCAGTGTTCTGCTGCCGCTGTGAATATGGAGGAGCTGTGTAGAAAGGATCTGAGAGTGGCCTCTGTGAGCTGAGAGTGGTCCATGGCCAGTAAGCCAGTAAGAAAATGGGACTTCAGTCCTATAGCTGCAAGGAACTGAATTCTGCCAACAACTTGAATGAACTTGGAGGTAGATTCTTCTGCCAGAACCTCCAGATAAGCACCCAGCCCAGCTCACCTTGGTTTTCCAATGGTCGATACCTTGATTTTGACCTTGGGAGACCCTAAGCAGAGAACCCAGATGAGCCTAGACTTTTGAATTACAGAACAGTGAGGTAATAAATGGATGTTGTTTTAAGCCACCACACTTGTGGTAATTTGTTACACAGCAATAGAAAACTAATGTATCTTGTTCATGTATCAGGGAGAGGATTGATTGACTGCCAACTTCCAGTCAGCTCTGCAGTCCTCTCTATATGGCATGAAACCGTAAGGCCAGGTTTTCCTTAAATTCAGTCATCTCAGCTCCCTTATTTAAAAGATGGGTAAACTTCACTGTCTAGGATTTCTTGTGGCATGAGACATTGAAAATAGAAGTCAGCCATGTTTATAACAGAAACTCATTCACTGAAGAAATATTTATTGGAGGTCTACCATGTATCAGTACAAAGTGCTCAGTGATATGTAAAATCATTCAGGATCTGATTGGGGGTTTTATAGGCATTTAATATCTTATACGTGCTTTTTTTCCCAGAATTGGAACCAACAGGAGGATACCTAGCTTTTTGCTTAGATGCAGCCTACCCTATCTCTATTAGTCAGGGTTATCCAGAGAAACAGAACCAACAGGACTGAGATATAGACATAGAGATTTAGATATAAATATATATCTAGATAAATTTAGATTAATATTTTAATTTATTTTTCTCTATGTATCTGTATCTACCTGTCCGTCTGTCTGTCTATCTATCTATCTATCAGGAGGTTTATTTTAAGGAATTGGCTCATGCCATCATAGAGGCTTGGCAAGTCCAAAATCTGCAGGGTAGGCCATCAGGCTGTAGATACATGGAAGAGTTGCAATTCAAGCCCAAAGGCAGTCTGCTGGCACAATTTCTTATTCTTTTGGGGGAGGTTGTTCTTTTTCTCTTAAGGCCCTTCAGCTGATTGGATGAGGCCCAGCCATGTTGTGGATGGTGTTCTACTTTACTCACAGTCTACTGATTTCAATGTTAATCTCATTTTTAAAATACCTTCGCAGAAACACCTAGAATAATGTTTGGCCAAATATGTGGGAACCATGGCCTGGCCAAGCTGACACATAATATTTACCATCACAATATCTATCACGGGTAGAGCAGCTGCAGAAGAGCAGGCTTCTGCCTTTTCCTAGCAGTCAACAAGGAGAGCCTTGCTTTGTCTGCTTGCCAGAGAGACAGTAGGAGAATCTTCTTAACACAGCACTGTTAATCAACTATACTCCGGTATAAAATAAAAATTAAAAAAAAAAAGAGAATCTTCTTGTCTGCACAGTGACTTCTGTCCCATACTAGCGTCCTGATGCTCTTCCTCTTTCCTTGGGTAGGATCAAGGGAAGGGCTGGAGAAAAGGATGGAAAGTCTCTCATAGGCTCCGGAGACAACAGAAACGTGCTGACTGAGACAGGAACTTGGAGGAAAGGAAAAGAAGAGTTCTTCCTAAAATCCAGTGCTTTTGCCTTCAAAGAGTTTAGAACCTAATTGGAATAACGCAGAGATAACTGGGTGACCCTTGTCCCCCTTGTTCTTTGGAAGAGAAATCAAAGAATTTGTATAATCAACCATTATAAATCATGTAGGGGAGAAATAATTCCAACTGTAAATTACAAACTCGGTGGTTCTCAGCTATTTTCCTGGGTCCTTACCCAGGAAAAGGCCCCACTGCTACTGTGCTCAAGACCAACAGTCTTGGGTGTAAGAGCCTGAGCGCAAACAAACTTGAGTGCACATAGCAGCTAGGGCCACCTGCTCCGTGTGTATGTGTGTCTAATCTATAAAACAAGGGTATGCATATCTACCTTGCAAGGCTTTTGTGAAGATGGTTTGAGATAGCGTATGAAAAAGCACTTCAAACAGTGCCCAGAGCATCGTAGGAGATCAATTAACTGGAGTTTTCTCTTAAGTGAATTGTAGCAGCAGCGCAGGAGAGATACCAGCAATGGAGGGCGCGTGAAATGAGTCTGTTCTCTAACACCTACTGATGAGTGTGGGCTTATTTATAGGCCCACTCACCTTTGCCAGTGGTTAGCACATGGGGAGCAATGGATGTTTTCTCAATCCTTCCTTATTGTCTCGTAAGTGACATTAATAGGACCTGTACACAAGAAATAAATATGAAAAATCAAAAGTATATGTATAATTTACCCGTTACATTATTTGCTGCCTTATATTGTGCCATGACTTTGGTATCAAGCTCTGTGACCTTGAATGAAAGCGGCAAGTTACTTTGGATTTAATTGTTACAATTTATTGCTTTTTCTGCCTTCAGCTGCTGACTGTAAATTTTTGTAGAGAAACACAAAATCGTTTCCTGTTCTTGACACATAAAGGGCTTTTTTCCCCTAGTTATGTTCATAATTTTTTGTTGGGTGACCTTTGCATCTGAGGCTTGGTTTCGTGATTTAAAAACTGTGCTTTGGCTGACAGACAATTCTGGAAATGATTTTCTTTTACCTAATGCAAAGTGCCTGAGCCCAAGACATAACGCAAGTTCCTCTCTCTATTTCCTGTTAGTATTACCAGCATCGTGCTGACTATAAATCAATTAATCTGCCCTGGATGAGAAGCTAAAGTCCTGTGAAAACTTTGCTTGAGAAAATACCTTTGTCTCCACCAACTTTCATTTCCAACATGGAATTCCTGTAAAATCACATTACGGGCAGTTGGAAATGAAAAACCAGCAATTCATTTCTTGTTTAGATAAAAGGCTCTATTCTGATCCATAACAAGGTCTGTTGGAGTGGGGAAAATTCTGGTACTAACAGTACTTGCTTGTGCCTGAAGCTTTACCCTCTCTTCTCCTGTTGTGTGTGAAGAAAGGGAAGGATCATAGGTAATGGTTATGTGCAGCCCCACTGGCTTTTGATGGTGAAACACAGTCCAAGGCCTGAGCGTCTTGTTGACTCAGTTGAACATACGGAAAGCATGGAGATTCACCCTCATCAGCAGTTTAAGTTTGGCAATTTGAGTTTATGAAATTTAATATGCATATGAATAAATAATAAGGAAAACACATATTTATCCCCGACAAACTTACATATTTTTCCTTTCACAAGAATGCAATGAAAGCAAAATTAAAAGAAGTGTTTTATTTCCTCATAAGCACTGATGCACAAGGGCAAAGTGGTCCTGGACTAGGAACTATAGCTCACAAGTCCAGCTTAATGCCTATCACCCATAACCCCTTAGCAGGCCAATTTCCTGTTGAAATCCATGGGGAATTCACCAACTTCTGGAGGAGACGATCGAGTCCTGGAGAAACTTCTGCTCGTAAATTCGTTCACTCCCCTCTCCTTTTTTTATGGTACATGTATATGATGATCACTTGTTATTACTGCTAGAACCATTTAAGAGAAAATAGGCTGGCAGATGATAAAGGATGACCGTGTCTAATGGTGAAGTTAGTTGAGGATATCTCAAAGGCCTTGCAAAGGCACAGTGCTAACTTGCCTACAGACTCATGGGATTTTGCATTCATTTTAAAATATATGAAAATAAGGGGGTAAAGCAGACATTAAGGGGTTGAAAACAGTTGCATAGCAGTGTCTTGTCAGCTTTCCAGCATCCTCTGACTTATCAAGACCCAAACACTCACAGCTGGTGCACATTTTGACGCCAAATGACTGGATTGGCTGGAATTGGAAGTCACCACGTCTCCCTGTATCAGTTTAGTCTCCTCATTGCCCCATGTAACTTCAGAACATAAGTTTGGATTTTAAAGAGAAAAAAAATTTTTTGAGGCTTTTTGAGCTTAAGTCTAGGCCAAGTGGATGTATGGCTGAGAAGTAAAGTGAAATGAAAATCCTGCTAAGTGCCTGCTTTAAAGTTGTCAGCCAGCGATGTGCCAAAGCTATTGGCAGAATTTCAGGCTTTTCCAAACAAGGGCGACCTACCAATCCAGGAGCCAAGGACAGCAAAAGAACTATGTGCTTGCTGTCTCCCCATATGGCCCATTTAGGTTTGGGTCACCTATTTTTTTTTTTTTTAATGTATTTATTATTTATTTATTTATTTAATTTTTGGCTGCATTGGGTCTTTGTTGCTGCCTGTGGGCTTTCTCTAGTTGCAGCGAGCCGGGGCTACTCTTCGTTGCAGTGTGCGAGCTTCTCATTGCGGTGGCTTCTCTTGCTGCAGAGCACAGGCTCTAGGCTTGCAGGCTTCAGTAGTTGTGACACGCGGGCTCAGTAGTTGTGGCGCATGAGCTTGCTCCACAGCACATGGCATCTTCCTGGACCAGGGCTCGAACCCATGTCCCCTGCATTGGCAGGCGGATTCTTAACCACTGTGCCACCAGGGAAGTCCAAGGGTCACCCATTTTCGATAGGAATCATTCTCCAGGTGCTAACAATATCCACCTAAAAAGAGCATGCCCAAATTTAGGGTTCTTATAAGGGCCATTAGGAGGACAAGGGAGCAGCTACAGCAATATCAAGAGTGGTTGAGCTAGATGGGGACAAGAGTGGGGGTGTATGTATCTGAGAAAGGTGTTCTGAGTGTCTGTGATTCATGGAGTCAGTTTGAATAGTGAGAATGAAAGCATAGAATGATTTGGGAGGTTTCCAAATCATATGCACGCTCATGATGTCTGTATTTACAAATGTGTGTATCTCATGATGTCCTGATGATGTCATCTTTTGGAGAGAAATATTTTTTTCAGCTGTCTTTGGGGTTTTGAAGGCTAAGTCCCGTCTAGTTTCTGAGCCCCTCCAATGTGAGCCGAGCCAAAAGATCCTTGTGGTTGCTGGATGCTAGATTCAGCCTTATTTTTGTTGACCCTGAACATCTAGTGTGCTTGGTGGTATTCCTTGTTCCCTCCGCCAAATCACATCCTTCCCATTTCTACCATGTTAGTCTGGTCTCTCTGCCTGAGTTCATGCTTCAGTTTCCAGTTCCCCACTAGGGGACTAGGTTCATTTTGAATAGCTACCCACTTGGCTGGGTTCTTATACCTAGGTATTGACACTTTCCTTTACCAAGCCATGCATTTAAGAGCTCCTTTAAACTTAAGACATTGCTGTAATAAGCACCCTGCAGTTGGATCAGTGCCCCCTTGCCCTGGTTGAACGTACTACAGTCTTCTTTTGCCTCCTTACTTGAACAGGTTGAAGAAATATTAGCGTGCCATTCCCCTGAGACTTTCTGTTTGATGGCAATCGACATCTGAGAGTTCATACTTTGACAAAAAAGGGGATTTTGGGGTTAGAATACTTTGAAATGTCAAAACGAATAAAAGTATTTAATAACCACTAATCTTAGTGTGTTTTAGTAATATATAACCTAGTCACATATAATTCTTTTTTTTAAAACAACTAATCGCTAGTCTAATGTCTACTATCCCTAGTTCTGGCTCTGATTTAGTGATCAAGAATATAATTTCCTATCAGTTCCTCCATTTTTGTATGTTACAAACTTTATGGCAATGCTCACAAGCAATAGTTGTCTTAAGTATGCAAAAATGAGGTATATATTTTAATTAAATCTTTCACATATTTGTAATTAATCAAATAGAACAAGTAGGAAACATTGGTTTTATATAAACCAAAATTTAGAATTTAAAGAATTTCTAAGTTGGCATTCTTCAGAAATGTACAGACCTGGGGGGCAGGGGATTAAAAAGATGAAGGAGTAAGGGCTTAATTATGATGACTTATTTTATTATCAGATAATACATTTCCCCATCATTTCTCTATTTTTCAGGGTTTTCATGTCTGTAAATATACCAAATGTGGTAATTTTATGGGCATGCCAGATCGTAAATAAAACCTCGTAACGTTGCTAAACAAAGTACTTTTAAAATCTGTAATCAATACTAAAATATTACTTGTATTTCCATTTTCCCCAGATTAATCACTTGTTGCCAATTATTGCTAAAATCTTACAGTGGGACATAGATTTTCTAAATACCCAGAAGAAGCGGGGGGTGTTCCAGAGCTACCAGATTTGCTTCTTTGGGGTCTCCTTAGGCATGGGAGGGGCCGATCAAGCGGGAAAAGTAACGAGGCAACTCTGGAGCCCAGCAGCACAGTTACTTGTGCTTTCTGCAGAACAATTTTTTTTGGTATATTTTATTTTAATTTTTAAAAATTTAATACAATTTTTAAAGGTTACTTTCCATTTACAGTTATTACAAAATATTGGCTGTATTCCCTGTGTTGTACGGTACACCCTTGAGCCTGTCTTACACCCAATAGTTTGTGCCTCCCACTCTCCCCCACCCCTGTCGTGCCCCTTCCCCCCTCCCTCTCCCCACTGGTAACTACTAGTTTGTTCTGTATATCTGTGAGTCTGCTTCTTTTTTGTTATATTCACTAGTTTGTGGTATTTTTTAGATTCCACATATAAGTGAGATCATACAGTATTTGTCTTTCTCTGACTTATTTCACTTAGCACGATGCCCTCCAAGTCCATCCACGTTGTTGCAAATGGCAAAATTCCATTCTTTTTTTTGGTTGAACAGTTTTCCACTGTATATATATAGAACACCTTCTCTATCATTTATCTATTGATGGACACTTAGGTTGCTTCCATATCTTGGCAATTGTAAATAATGCTGCTATGAACATTGGGGTGTACGTACCTTTTCGAATTAGTGTTTTTTTGTTTGTTTGTTCGTTTGTTTGGATATATCCCCAGGAGTGGAATTGCTGGGCCATAAGTTAGTTCTAGTTTTGGTTTTTTGCGAACCCCCCATACTCTTTTCCACAATGGCTGCACCAATGTACATTCCCACCAAGAGTGTGAAGGTTCCCTTCTCTCCACATCCTCGCCAACATTTGTTATTTGTGGTCTTTTTGGTGATAGTTTTTCTGACGGGTGTGAGGTGATAACTCATTGTGGTTTTGATTTTCATTTCCCTGATGGTTAGCGATGTTGAGCATCTTTTCATGTGCCTTTTGGCCATCTCTGCAGAACAATTTTTGTGCACTTTGCCATAAACCTCCTGCTCTCTGTGTGTGTATATTTACTTATTTAAACTATTCGTATGTGTTGTTGATTAAGAGGAGCTAAAATTAAGATTAAGTGGGGCTAAAATGTCAAGCTGAGACATATCTGTGAGCATGGAATTGTACATGTGAGGTCACTACTCTAGTACATGTGTGTTGGGCTCAATTAAATGTCAGGGGAGGCTCAGGTACATGCTCTCCGCCAGGTGCGAGGGGAGGGCAAGTTGTATAATAAGAACAAGAAGGTGGCAGTACATCCCATGGTGATAAAATAACATTTTACCAGTTAGTGCTGAGGCCCGTTTGGGGTACTCTCGTCTGAATTTTAATAAGCAGAAGGAACCTGGTTAGGCAGTCTGTGCTTATATTCTTACAAGGCTTATGGTTGTAATTTTAGCAATGAAATGAAAACCTAAAGTTGGAGTTATTACGGAAAACAAAATAAATTTGGCTGTTTTGAAATTTCCAGGGACTACCTGATAGATAGGCGCTGAAATATCTCATATATATATATTTTTAACATCTTTATTGGAGTATAATTGCTTTACAATGGTGTGTTAGTTTCTGCTTTACAACAAAGTGACTCAGTTATACATATACATATGTTCCCATATCTCTTCCCTCTTGCGTCTCCCTCCCTCCCACCCTCCCTATCCCACCCCTCTAGGTGCTCACAGAGCACCGAGCTGATCTCCCTGTGCCATGCGGCTGCTTCCCACTAGCTAGCTATTTTACGTTTGGTAGTGTATATATGTCCATGCCACTGTCTCGCTTTGTCCCAGCTTACCCTTCCCACTCCCCGTATCCTCAAGTCCATTCTCCAGTAGGTCTTTATTCCCGTCTTACCCCTAGGTTCTTCATGACCTTTTTTTTCCCCCTTAGATTCCATATATATGTTAACATACGGTAAAAAGAAACAAAATTGAGATATTTGTAGTGAGGTGGATGGACCTAGAGTCTGTCATACAGAGTGAAGTAAGTCTCATATTTTTAAAAGGATGCTGTCAGAACAAGATATATTAGGAAACTAATTTTGCCAAATAGTGAAGATTTAAGCTGGTTCTGAGTTCCATTCGTTGTTTAATTCCATATTTATAAATTTTCAGTTCCGGGTTTCTAGCAGTTGTTAAATCTTGTTGGTGATTCAACTTCCAAAGAAGCATTTCCTCCATAGAAGGCAATGTACCAAAGTGGTTAAGAGCACAGATTCTAGCGCCAGACTAGCTGTGTCACCTTGCGTATATTTCTTAATCTCCTTTGTCTGTTTCCTTATCTTTGAAAAATGGCGACTTTAGAAACACCTACCTCATTGGGTTATTAGTAGAATTCAGTGAGTTAATATACACGAAGTCCTTAGAAAAACACCTGGTACATAGCGAATAGTTTGAGCAGTAGCTATTATTATCACTCACTGTTCAAGCTTCTGGATCATTTCAGTTGAAGTATAATGCTGACATTTCGAGGTGACTTTTAAAGGAAGCTATGTCATCTACAGATTTACATTTACATTTCATTTATTTATATGAATTATACTTTCCTGATGCTAGGCAACCAAAGGAAGTCCAGAAACAAATTAGCTGTTGAGGCAAATGTCAGTTCAGTTGACAACCATGCCCCCAGATTTCAAAACTTCATGTATATCCAGACAGTTTCATTCTTGTCATTAACTGACTTAATAATAAAGAAATAGTTACAGCTTTGAACTTGTACAATACACCTATACTAATAAAATCAGTTTGATATATTAAAGTTCCATGCAAGATTCTGCTTAAAAAAAAATCCCACTGTTGAAAAACTAAAATGGTTTAAGGCTCACTGATCTAAACAAAATAATGTCTTTTACTGTAATGATAATGATGATAATAATAATATTATTTTGACAAAGTATGATCTTACCTATGATTGCATCCGTTACAACAGCCCGATAAAATAGGTAGGGTGGGAATTATCATTCCTATTTTAAAGGAATATTAAAGCTCAAAAAGTTAAATTTAAAGCTCAAAATTAAATTTGAAGCTCAAATTAAAGCTCAAAAAGTTAAAATTACTTACTCAGAGTCAACATGGCTACTGTGGCCCAAAGCCAGGATTCCAATTCAATTCTTGATTCCTCATTCAACGTTTTTTACCCTAGTTGTCTTACAGCTAACCTGCCTAAATATTCGCATTCCAAAGTGGCGGACCTTTTTTTTTCTGCGTGCCTTTGATGCTATCGTTCGTTCACAGGGAGGTGCGCCTCTCTCTCCCTGACATGAGCGAGATTCTTGGTGACCCCTGGTTCTGATTGCCCAGTGCAGTGAGTTCGGTGGTGCCACGCTGGACATAAATGGTAATGTGAGCATAAGATGAGAAGTTAATTAGGCCTTTCGATATCTAATGAGGTTTCACGTAATTTATCACCAGTAGGGAGCACTATAAGATTAGAATTAATGGCAACTCTTGCACGAAGAAAGGATTGTTTGTATCATGAATGTATTACAAAGGTAGATTTAAAATGATTGATTTTAAGCAAGCATGATCTGCCCTTGTAATAGTAGATCATCTCCATCAGTTGAGTCTTTAGAGAGCAGTCATTCAAAACTTGCATTTAAATGTAAAATCAGGGCTTCCCTGGTGGCCCAGTGGTTGGGAACCTGCCTGCCAATGCAGGGGACACAGGTTCAAGCCCAAGTCTGGGAAGATCCTGCATGCCGCGGAGCAACTAAGCCCATGCGCCACAACTACTGAGCCTACGCTCTAGAGCCCGCGAGCCACAACTACTGAGCCCTCGCGCCACAACTCCTGAAGCCGCGCACCTACAGCCCGTGCTCGGCAACAAGAGAAGCCACCGCAATGAGAAGCCCGCGCACCACAACCAACCACAACCAAAAGTAGCCCCCGCGCTCTGCAACCAGAGAAAAGCACACGTGCAGCAACGAAGACCCAACGCAGCCAAAAATAAAATAAATAAAATAGAAAATAAATAAATTTAAATGTAATATCAACATTAAAAGAAATAAGCATTGCTTGCTTGCTGAAGTTAAATTGAAGAGGTTCAGTTCCGAATCAGAACCCAGGCTCGCCTGCTTTCTCCTGAATATCTGGCTTCCAAACCACTCCTGGGTTGCATATGGGACTGCACACACACAGAATAGGCTCTAACATCGGTTGGTTGAAAATATTACAGGGCTTCATTCCGATTGCCTTTATTTCTCTTGCTTGGGATTTGCGACCGTTGGGTTTTCTTAAAACATTGTTCTGCTTGTAAATACAAAATGAAGATTCATTTCATAAGTAGCCTTCAGTGTATTCATTCATTGTATTCATAGAGTTTAGAGACATGCAGTAAATACAAATCAGTGCCCACAGTCGATGGACTGAAATATTGGCATTTAGTTGCAACCCTATTACAGTATTTTACTACACACTCAGATGCATCACACAATGACTTTTGTGCTGCAGAAAGCTTTGAAATGGATCTGCCTTAAAGGTAGATGCATTTACACTTCATATATTTTCCATCTTTTTTTTGTTTTTATCATTTTGCCAGTTCCCCAAACTAGCTGTATTTAAACAAATTCTTCCCCCACAGCCATTTTGGTCTCTGGTTTCACCCTGCCTGTGAAGTCCAAATGTGAAATTGGCGATGTATGATTGATCAGTTTAGCTGACAGCATAATCATGAGCACGGGGTAGAGGCTTAGCCTCACATCCAGTAAGAGAAGCCGGAATGCAGAGGTATTAAAATATGAATATCTCAAACGAAAACAGAGGTAACCTGAGAGCTTTAACGTTTGAATAAATATTCCCCCCCCGCCCCCCCGCCGTGATAAATTTGCTTTCCTCTTCAATTTTGTTTCAGTGCTCAGGTTTTCTTATAAACAGTATATTTATTGAAAAATGCTCTCTCCCTTTACCCCCTCCTCTACCATAGCAGTAAAAGAATGACCCCCCGGCCGCCGCCTTGCAAAAAGACCCTGCGAATGCTCTCTCCTCTGAGCCCTAAGTGACTTGCAAGGGGCACGTCTGGAGTAATATTGCATATTGGATGAGCCCCATTCAGAAAACAATCACAGCCAGGTTTCTGTTTATACAAGTGCCATTAGGTGGACTTACTGTCACAGTCAGAGGTTAGTTAGCTAGCTACTGCACATGGAAGTGAGGATTTTGCATTTTAAAAAGTGCAGAGAAGCTAGCTGCTGGCACGAAAATCGGGTCCCCCAAACATGGGTCCTGTTGTTTTATTTTCCCAAAGAGGCTCTACCCACGCTTATCGCAGTATACTGAGCCACTATGCCCATTGTTGCTATTGAGTACCAGGTCCACTAACAAAGATTTTTATGGCCTCCAACAGGGCTTTCAATTGGGGGTAGTGGTTGTTTTTAATTTTGCCTTTCCTGTAAGGACTGGCGTTTTTTTTTTTTTTTTTTTTTTTTTTTTTTTGCCATATGTGGGCCTCTCACTGTCGTGGCCTTTCCCGTTGCCGGACGCGCAAGCTCAGCGGCCATGGCTCACGGGCCCAGCCGCTCCGCGGCATGTGGGATCCTCCCGGACCGGGGCACGAACCCGTATCCCCTGCATCGGCAGGCGGACTCTCAACCATTGCGCCACCAGGGAGGCCCAGGACTGGCGTTTTAAGGCTACTGTGAAAGTTAATTTACTGACAGTCATAGATAGCATCTCTGAAATACAGAATACATTTATCTAGAAAATGCCAGTGTGAATATCCACATATCAGAAGAATGTACATGAAAAGTTTCAAATTATTTGTGTTAAATATCCAGTGAGATAATGGCTACGAATGCCCTGTATATACTCTAGAGTGCCACCACAACAAGATAATCTTTTTTACAATGATTTTTCGATCCTTATATATTTTGAATTTATTATTTGGGGCTGACAATTTTATGTATAAATGAGCGTCTCTGAAGTGAAGGTGTGATCAGAGGTTAAGTGATAAGCCAACATGGTAAATGCTAGGCACATCCATTCAGCCTGTGTGAAGAAAGAGGGTAAGGAAATCCGGAAGGTATTGCAAGGCTTTCTGTAAGGTTCAAAACCCCTGCTCTTTCCAGGCCCCCCCCCCTTTTTTTTTTTTTGGCGGTCCGCGGGCCTCTCACTGCTGTGGCCTCTCCCGCTGCGGAGCACAGGCTCCGGGCGCGCAGGCTCAGCGGCCATGGCTCACGGGTCCAGCCGCTCCGCGGCACGCGGGATCTTCCCGGACCGGGGCCCGAACCCGTGTCCCCTGCATCGGCAGGCGGACTCTCAACCACTGCGCCACCAGGGAAGCCCTCCAGTCCTTTTGAATTCACTTTTCCTCTTGTTCAAGTCGTTCAACAATTGCTTACTATTTTTGCTTTATATTTGACTTATTGTCTTGTTTTCATAGTGAGCTTATAAATGATAAATAAAAAGCATGAGCAGAGAAACTTACCAGAAGCTTCCATCACTGAGCAGAAGCTCGCAGATTTGGGGTGTGGTTCACTTGTTTCTTTTATGTAATTTTTGCTCTTTTTGCAGCCCAGCCCGGTTCCCCCAAGAACTTGTGGTTGCTGTTTTTCTAAGTAGTTTCTTAGTTCAGGTTCCAGCAATACACATGTGTGGGGCTTCTTGTGCCTTATCCTCTAACATACAGCTCAAAGTCCTGGGCATCGGGAGCAGTGGGTGCGCCTTGAGACAGCTCACCTTTTTTCTTGTCTGGAAGACCTTACATTACACGATAATATGAAAGTAGAAGATTTGGGATCAGAGTACGACATACGGGTCTCCAATATCATATGATCCTCTCTATATAGTACATAGCATGGGACTTGGCATTACACACCTTGGGCCAGGTCCAGTGGTGTTCAGTTACTGGCAGTGCTAGAAACAATTTGGTGAATCATGAACTTGCCACTACTAAGCAGTTCCATGGCTCTGACCCTAAGGATGGTGTAACAGTGGAACTTTAGTGTGTTATATAGAAGGAAAGATAGAAAAAATATATATGGGAATGTAGGGAATGATCTTGCCTATCTCCTCCTTACTTCTCACCCCCCGTCCTCCATGGGGTTTAAACACATTCTTTTGTTTAGTCATTCACATTTGTAGACTAGTATTTATGTTTGTTTCAATGACCCTATGACTCTTGATGTTCCCTCAAAGTCAACTTCAGGAAGAATCTGTTGCATCCTTCTGCCATCATAGGCAGGGCCACATAGTAGGTACTCAATACATTTTCATTTTAGTAATTAATGGAGGCATCTGTCGAGATGAAAACAAGAATTTCCGAACTAGATGCGTTTTGTTGGTGTTGCACCTTTCGTACCTCTAAATTACTTTTCTCCTTGGAAAGATCAGTCTTAAGCAATATTATTGCTGTTTCTAATTTAAAATTATCCACCTCCTATATTAACTGAGAAAATGTTTATGACGTGCCTGGCACAAATCTTGACAAAAGGTAGGCAGGCCCTGTTAGAATGAAAATTTGTTGAAAATAATGTGACTTCTACTGGTAGGTTCACTTGCATTAAGTAAAATGAAAAAACATAAAAGGTTCCTGATTATGGCATCTAGAAGCTGTAATGCAAACAAAGGAATTGTGGGGATACAGATACTATAGAGGAAAAAAAAGATGAAAAGGAAGAAAATCCAAGAAGAGGAAGAAAGGAAGGAAAAATTGTTTCGACCTCTTACCGATTAAAATTCCACCTCACTTTACACAAAAATATTGTCCTTTTTTTTGACATTTAAAAATGTGACAAAATACACATGACATAGAATTTACCATTTTAACCATTTTAAAGTGTACAACTCAGCAGTATTTAGTAAATTCACAGTGTTGTGCAACAATCACCACTATCTAGTTCCAGAACATTTTTATTACCCCAGGAGGAAACCCATACCCGTGAAGCAGTCACTTCCCATTTTTCCTTCTCAGTCCCTAGTAACCACTAATCTGCTTTCTATCTCTATGGATTTGCCTACTGTGAATATTTGATATAAGCGGAATCATATATTAATGGGAAATTTTGTGGCTCGGATTAGATAACATGGGAAATTTCATACACACACACACACACACACACACACACACACACAGATATATGTATAGGAGTGGAATTGCTGGGGTCAAATGGTAACTCTATTAAAAGCTTATTGAGGAACTACCATGGTGTTTTCTACAGCAGCTGCAGCATTTTACATTCCCACATCCTCGTCCACACTTATTATTTTCTATTTTTAAAAAATTGTAGCCATCCTAGTGCATGTAATTCTTTCTTAAACTAAATGTTTTCCCATACACGCACATCGGAAGTGTGTAGTATTGTACAAGGCACACACGAGGTAGTACAGTTGGCCCTCTGTATCTGCAGGTTCTAAATCCTCGGATTAAACCAAATGTGGATCAAAAATATTTTTTAAAAAATTCCAGAAAGTTCTCAAAAGCAAAACTCGATTTTGCTGTGCTCTGGCAACGACTTACATAGCATTTACATTGTATTTACAAGTATTTACATAGCATTTGCATTGTATTAGATACTATAAGCAATCTAGAGATGATTTAAAGTATACGAGAGGATGTGCGTAGGTTATATGCAAATACTACAGCATTTTATAGAAGGGACTTGAGCATCTCGCATTTTGTTATCCTCGGGGGTCCTGGAACCAATCACCCCCGTGGGTACCGAGGGATGACTCTATATACCATCAGTGCTGGCTGAGGGCAAATGGTGAAGGTGGCATTGTTTGGCTTTCATGCCTCTGCATCCATATTCTGTGTCCTTCCTGTACCCACCTTCATTGGTGCCCCTTCCCTTCTTTTTTCAGGTGCTTACTGTCTGCCTTGGTCAAGGTCTGACATACTTCAACAGGCTTGTGCAGCACCTCACTCACTAGACATTCCAGTGTCAGTCAGTAGGCACGTTTTTTAGGAGTCAGGGAGTAGACAGTGGGCTGCTATGAGTGACTGTCATATACACTGGTCATGAGCTCATAGTCTGTTGACTGGATAAATGAGTGATGCCCAGTGTGAACAAGGCTCACACCACAAAGCACAGAAAGGAGTTTTGGTCAACTGTCAGGCGAGCAGTCAGTCGTTCATTGAATAAGAATTGGCCGAATGCTTACTTTGTGCCAGTCACTGGGCGACACACTGCTGTTTGAATTTGTGCTGGATCCTGACCTCAAAGAGCTTGTGTTAGACTTGTTTTTACAAGCAGGAGGGCTGGTGTTATGGGTATCCACGTTATCCTCTGATAGGGCTGCCTTGTGATTTGTGGAGAACACGTGTTCAATGACTAGCCAGGTATACAAATACAGTCTGTGCCCCTGGAAAAAGCAGAATGAACTCAGCAGTACTGTGAACCTGTGACTGATACAGCAACACTTTGACCCCTATTTCTCACACCCTAGACTGGCACTATCCAATGCAGTAACCTATGTGGCCTTTGAGCACCTGAGATGTGGATAGTGCAAATGAGGAAATGAATTTTGAATTATAACTAATTAAAACATTTTTAACTGTACCATACAGTGTTATCAACTGTAGTCACCATATTTTACATTAGATCCTCAGACCATATTCATCTTATAGCTGAAAGTTTGTACCCTTTTACCAACCTCTCTCCATTTCCCCTACCCCTCAGCCCCTGGCAACCACTTTTCTACTCTGTGTTTCTATGAGTTTGACTTTTATTTAGATTCCACATATAAGTGATACCATGAAGTGTTTGTCTTTCTCTCTCTGGCTTCTTTCACTCAGCATAATGCCCTCAGGGTCCATCCATGTTGCCACAAATGGCAGGATTTCCCTCTTTCTCAGGGCAGAATAATATTCCGTTATATATAAACCACATCACCTTTATCCATTCATTGCCTGACAGACACTTAGGTTGTTTCCATATCTTGGCTGTTGTGAATAAGGCTGCAGTAAACATGGTAGTGCAGATATTTGTTCAGTATCCTGTTCTCATTTCCATGTAAGTAATTGTGATTAATTTAAGTTTTAAAACTGGTATTTGATTCAGTTAGTGGAAAACTTTTATATTTAGAACAATTATATTGTATATTTAGAACAATTTGGGTATGTGAATCTCCTTTGTCAACTGTAAATGTTATGAAATCTAAATATAGATCAAATATTTCTGATGAACATGTAGCATCTGAATTGGGGTGTGTTGTAAAAATAGACTCCAGGTTTCAGAGACTTAGTGTGGAAAAGAAGAATGGAAATGGTCTCCCCAAATAATTTTTATGTAAATTACATGTGAAATGATAATATTTTGGCTATATTGAGTTAAAGAAAAAACAAAATTAATTTCTCCTGTTTCCATTTACTTTAAAAAAATCTGGCTACTAGAATATTTAAAATTACTTCCGTGACTCACATTGAGTTTCTACTGGACAGTACTGCTCTAGAAGGACACTAGGGTCATCTAATCCTAATATTTAATGCAAGTATATCTGGAGTAAAACTCCCCTGTGGAATTCCAGCTTCTTCCATCATAACTTCCAAGGGTACCATCACCTTACCAAGCTTCTCAAGGCTGACTTCAAGCAAAATGACAAAGAAGTGAAGCTAGGTCTGGGGCTTTCTCAGAGCCAGCTCTCTGAACGTATCCTTTCCCTTTCAGTCCATGCCGAGGCTCAGTTGTAAGTCCAGTGTGCTCAAATCAAGCTCCCCCAGGCTCCACTCTGGTGACAAAACCATCCAGTAGAGTAATTCACACTAAAATGATCTTAGTTGATTGTGTTGTTCCTCACAGGGATATTTGCATTTTAAAATTTATTGCCATGTTGTGACCTCTAAATTTGAGAGATACTCTGCAGAGGGGACGACCTTCCTGACCAGTTTCCCAGTTATAATCAGAACAAACAAAATCCCAGGTCTTCCTCAAGATTCTCTTCCTGTCCCACCTCCTCCCATGGGTAAGTAGCCATTGGTAGATAAATGATCCTTTGCTGTAGATAAATTTATCTTTTTCATACCGATAAGTGGGATATTTATGCCTAATCAGAGGCAAGATGTGAAATAAATTAATGTGCCTTTAATTTCTTTCTTTGTTCTGGAAAGGATAATGATGAACAGTTTTCCTTTCATAAGACTGCCAGCTCCTCTAGGGTTGACTGCCTGGGACTGAAAATACCAAATAAGTATTCAGTCAATTCATTTGACTTTACTTTATTATGAGCTCATTTCTAAAAAAATAACATGTAGTCTCAGTGGAGCACAACCTGTTAGCATGAAGAATTCAGGGGAAGGTGATGGTCCATTCTTTACTCTTTCCAAGGTGACTTATGGCTGGAAGAACTGGACAACTGTTTAAACTATAACCTACAGCATGGACTCTGTCTCCATATTTTATTAGGGAATATGTGATCATAGATATGACAAAATGGATATCATTCCTCCCAATGTAGGATAAATGTGTAATCTAATTATGTATGTGAATTTCTCTTAGTTCCTTAGAACTCTTTCTTTGGATGGAAGACTGATCTTTTGTATTTTTCTGTGAGAGTTGACAGAGAATGAAAGAATTTATGTTTCTCTTCTCTGAGCTGAAATGGGGGGACCACTTTGAGCTGCAAAGGGAGGAACAGTCTTAGGACTTTGTGGTTATGTTGTACCTGTCAAAAACACAAGAATGTGATTTGGCAGTACTCCTGGGAGTGTTCATTTTACTACCCCATTGCTAATGGAGAACTTGAGACAGAATAGGGTTAAGCAGTTTCCCATTGTTCCGCAGTAAATTGGCAGTTGAATAGGGATTAGAATCTAGGTCTCCAAACCTTGGGGACTTCTCCATTAGCTCAGATCATGTACGGCTCAGCAGTTTCTTTCACAAGATCCTCCTGACATGACACATGCCATCAGTCTTATTTTATAACAGATGTTTGGAGGGTGGAGCAGATGGTCTCTTCCCTTCACCCTCCCAGCCCTTGACCCCAGAGAGTCAGATCATGTCAGAGATGGCACTCCCAGCCTTCTTTCCCCAGAGGTCCACCTCCCCTTCTGCTCGTCCTTTATCGTGCGCTCATCTTTCCTATGCTCAGAAAAACGCTGTTCTTACGGTTCCTTTTTCTTATGAGGCTGTGTACTTTCCCTTGAGGCTTTTTCTGTCACTCGTGTTCTTGTTCTGACTCTTCTTGAGTTTTCGTAGTCTAGTCAATGGGAAGATCACTGATCTCTAAGACATGGGGCTCCACATCCCATCATGGCTCTTGATGTAATGGGTGACATGTGACACGTTGCTTTCTACCTTTATGTCATGGACATTTTGGACTAACTTTGGGTCTGTGGAGAACCCCTGTGGATACCACTTGGGGAGCCCCTGTGCTAAAGTAACTTGAAATTCAGAGAAAAAGAAACAAGGCTTCACCTACAAGTTCCTGATGATCCACTGGCTGTTTCAGCCATTGTTTACATATGGCTTACGTTTCTTCTTGAATGTCATTCTTTCTACATTATTCTTCTTGAACATCTTAAAATGACCCACTGACATTCATTTACTTTCTTTTTTGCTAACCAGTGAACCTCACTTTGTCTTGAGGGAACCCAGTGTGAGATTGTGTGTGTGTGTGTGTGTGCGCGCGCGCGTGCACGTGCACGCGCGTGCCTGCATGTTCATGTGTTCATATGCTTCTGCTCATTTCAGGGGGTTGTGTTTAGTTGTAGAAACATTGACTCTGGAGATGGCTTTTAGTGCCCATCTTGATACTCACAAGCTGTGTGCCTTTGGGAAGGTCGGTTTTCTTGGTCCTATATAGGCACTCAGGACGTTGCTGCTGTTGTGAGGAAGCAATAGAAGAAACAAGTTGTATTAGGAAACCATGCGAGGCAAAGAGAGGAAAAAGTTCCTCATTGGTGAACCATTGTCCGCAGTAAGGAACTACTGCCCACTCCCCATTCCCCTGCCACAAAGTGGGCAGTCCTGAGTGGATTGAGAGGCTAGGTTACATGTGAACTTGTTGCATTCTGAAAACTCCTCTTAGAGAACTAGTCAGCCTTTCTTTCAGTACTATAGACATGCTATCTCATTAACATTTTAATGCAAGCAGTGGTTGGAAATGATGGCCATTTGCCTCTGACCATAACCAGACTCATTCAATTTTTAAAAATTTCGTTATGTTATTACAAACAGAACAACCTTATAATTAACCCCAATGTACTTTTTTTTTTTTTTTTTTTGCGATACACGGGTCTCTCCCTGTTGTGGCCTCTCCCGTTACGGAGCACAGGCTCCGGACGCGCAGGCCCAGCGGCCATGGCTCACGGGCCCAGCCGCTCCGCGGCATGTGGGATCTTCCCGGACCGGGGCATGAACCTGTGTCCCCTGCATCGGCAGGCGGACTCTCAACCACTGCGCCACCAGGGAAGCGCCGACCCCAATGTACTTTTCTGTGTTGGGCTGAGTGGATATAATCAGAATGGAACGTTGAATTATAAACTGAAAGATTCTCATTTTCCTGGTGAGTCTATCACAAAGCCCTCCTTTGCCCCTTCGTCTTAACATACTGCAATACTTTTATCTGCAGCCAGTAATGGGCCTTGTTTCTACTCTCTTCTGTCCTAACTTGGGATTCAGTTGCCTTTTACTCTCTGCTTATCTCTGTTTGAGGAAGTGCAGAATGCAGATGGAAAGTGCTGATTCTCCTTGGACATAACCTTGAAGTTGGACCCTAGAGGGTCCTAGGAATTTTCCAATTATTTATTCCAGTGTTAACATGTTTTATGATCTCCCTGGGCTCGTCTCTGCTCATACTAACTCTGTTTAGGAGACTGGTTCAAGTGACCTCTCATTAAGTGAATACTGTTGCCCTTGGTTTCTTAATTTGGCCGCTAGCCAATATCTGTTCCTTTTTACCTTTTGGTCTGAAGTGTGTCAACTTTGGTTCTGAAGCTGACTCTGGGATTATTTCAAGTAAGAAAGGTTTGTTTAAAACAATTGAAGGGATCAGTCATTTTTAAAGACTTCATATTATTTGGTCATTGCTTCATCCTCTTTTCAAAGTCTTTTAAAAAAAATTCTGGGCTTCCCTGGTGGCGCAGTGGTTGAGAATCTGCCTGCCAATGCAGGGGACACGGGATTGAGCCCTGGTCTGGGAAGATCCCACAGGCCGCGGAGCAACTAGGCCCGTGAGCCACAACTACTGAGCCTGCGCGTCTGGAGCCTGTGCTCCGCAACAAGAGAGGCCGCGACAGTGAGAGGCCCGCGCACCGCGATGAAAAGTGGTCCCCGCTCACCGCAACTAGAGAAAGCCCATGCAAAGAAACGAAGACCCAACACGGCCAAAAATAAATAAATAAAATTAAAACAAACAAAAAACCTATTTTAAAAAAATTCTGGTATAATGGCAGGGAAACCTTGTGGTAACATTGGCTCTCCTGAATGTGTACAGCCACCTTGAAATATACTGATTTTTGTATGCTCTTAGAACTAGAGGCAATTTCATGAGATCACCGAACCCAGATTCTGCTTTTAAGGCCTCTTCCTAAATTCTCCATGATAGATGATTTCTCTCAGAGGGTATAAAATTCTATAAGAACATTTGATAGCATATTCCAATGTCTGGGCAGTTGAGCAGTGGAGACTCCTAAAATCTTGTTGTGTTGCACTAGAAATTAAATGAGATTCTTGCTTTCCTAATTTCTTTGAGCTAACAAAATACCAGCCAGTATTCTCCTCACAGAGCCTCAGATGTGAGGGTTGTGTCATCTATCACCAGAGTTGATTCAGCTGCTCTAGCAGACTAAGAGGCTGTCCTCTTCCTCCCTCAGTGCTCTGGGCTCAGCCAAAGAGGACAACCTTCCTAGTTACTTGCAGTGTCGTGGTAACTGGTAGTAACGCCAAGCATCAGCTTGTGAGCTTTGAGTTCGCAAGAGTCGTCTTATCTTACATTAGGATATGCAAGGAGTTTGAGTTCTCGTAAGCACCAGAAAGGCTGCATAATGATGCCATCCTGCCAACACTGACTCCTGTGAGATGCATTTTGTGCACAGTTTTCTAATGATGCTCCAGGGACTTTCTATTCCATTAGTTCCCTTGGCACCTTCTAATATATTTACTGACTTGTGCCATGCCTCAGCGCTCCCAGAAAGAAAGGTTAGAATTGATTTCCACGTGCTAGGCTACTTGGTGGGCAATTTAATACCCCAGAAGATTTTCCTTCTGGTCCTTTTACACAACAATTTACACAACTTTCAATTTTCTGTGTCACCATGAGGAGATAACTTGAGTAAGCCTTGTCATTGCTGAGGGTATGGTGGAAATAAAGATGTGGCCACCCCAAACTTGGCCGTGGATCCCTACTTTGGTGCCGATCTACCTCTCAAGGCACTTCTCTCCTCACTTTCTGCACTTGGGATCCTCCCATCATAGGCCTTCATACCTGTTGGTTTCCTATTTCCTAGTTTTTGAAGTGCTTTCCTTTTCTGTTACTTGACAATGTCATTTGCCTGGCTCCTTCACAGTCCCAACTTAAATGTCACCTCCTCAAAGCTGCCTTTCTTAACCCGAGGGATTATGTCAGGCCTTGCTGGATCTCCTTGGGAGGCCTTGTCTGAGAGGGCAGTTATGCCTTTACTTGCATTATCACTTCACATGTTGAGGAACAGAGAGCAGCAAAGCTTCCTCCAAAGGCAGATGCTGGGCTGGGCAAAGGGACGTGCTTTTCTGTAGCTTGTGCTATTCACGCATACTTCAGAAAGATTCTTGGGTCACCGAAACCCAATGTTAAATCTGTGAATGCCAATAGTCTTTGAGGGTCTGCTGCATGCTTTTTAGTCTGGATGACATGTTGAGGAACATTTGATCCATTTCGTATCAAGTTAAATCAGTGACTGTTTATCAAACACCCATGTGTAGTTCTGTGCTAGGTACCTTGAAGTAGAAACAAATGTATAAGATATGGGCCCTACCTTGTGCGCTGCTCGTGTTAGCTTTGTGATCTGGTTAAGATGAGACAGACAACACACTCAAAAATTCATGACTCCCCTACCCACTAAGATAGGTTATTTACTTTCGTAGCACTTTGAGCTTTTCATTCATAACACAATTTCAGTTTGCTACTATGGTAGGCAGAATTCTAAGGTGGTCCCCATGATCCCACCTCCTGGTGATCAGACTTTTAAATAACCTTCTCTCCTTGAACCTGGGCATGGCTTATGACTTGCTTCTGACCAAAAGAATATGGTAGCACAGGAGATAAGATGTCTGTGATTCCATGTCCATGCTTACGTAATCTTGCCTGGTCTTGCTAGGGTCTCTCTTCCTGTTGCTGGCTTTGAAGAACCAAGCTACCATGAATCCTATGGCCAGATGCAAAGAAATTAATTTTGTCAGCAACCTGAGGGACCTGGAAAGTGGATCCTTCCTCAGTGGAGCCTTTATATGAGATCCCAGCCCTGGTCAGCGCATTGGTTGCGACCTTGTAAGAGACCCTGAGCAGAGGGCCCAAGGAAGCTGTGCCCATACTCCTGACCCACAGAAACTGTGAGATAAGTGTGTGTTGTTTGAAGCCTCTAAGTTTGTGGTAATTTGTTACACAGCATAGGAAACTAATACTGCTATTGAATAACTATTTGCGTAATAGCAGTCAAATGTTTATCTCACATTTTACAAGTCCCTTGTGGGAAGGAACCATGTCTCTCTCTCACTGCTGTATCCTCCATGCATATTACAACGCCAGACAGAGTTACCACTAAGTAAATATTGGTTGAATGAATACATTTATGAATATATGAACAAATGAATTGGAACGTCAAGCTTGGTTCTGGGCACCACACATGGAGAGATACGCTCAGCCAATATTTGGATCTTCAGTTGCAGGCTGGAAGGTGCTGGATGTAAGGAAGAGTTTGTGCATGGTGGTGGCAGTGGGGTTAACGATTATAGCTGCCCCTTTAGGATTATTCTGTGAGGTGGTAGTAAATTCTGCGTCATTTGAGGTGCTTAATCAGAGAAGGGCAGCTACTTTTTAAGGATGTTGTAAAGGGGGTAACTTTATTTAAGTGACTTGCTGTCCAGTTGGGAAAGAAGACATGGAAAGACGATAAATATCAACAAGATGTTATACTGAATGTCAGCTATGCAGACAGCAAATCAGATCTAAAAGGCTTTAGAGGATGACGTGGCCCCTGAGGGTGAGCAATTAAAGGATAGTTTGTGGAAGAGACTCTGTTTGAAAGAAGAGTAAGCCTCGGATCTGTGAATCCCATGGGTCTTGGGGGGGATTTTGTGCAGGAGTAAGAGTGTGGGCAAAAGGGCAAAGGTGAGCACACTCTAATCCACAAATGACTAGGTTCACCTATAGCCATGTCTTGTTTAAAACCATTATAGGCTGCGTTCTCTATCCCTGATTATCAAGTCTTTCTGCAGAGGCTAGGCCCAGGTGCCTCCTTGTTGCCACTCAGACACCCCAGCTTCTCTCTGGGCCTAAAAGTGCACAGACTACCAGACCTACTGGTAGCTCTGTGGGTTTCTTTTTCAATTATGAATGAGATTATATCAGAGCACTTTAACTGAAAACAGAGTCATTAGTCAAGAGCTTTCCCAGCCTCAACAGTGAATTAATGTGAAATTTGAATACATTTCTTAGCTTCTCAATTTTTAAATTTCTGCTACAAAATGATAATGCTTCTTGATTTCTCATTGAAACTTCAGGGTGCTAAGTATTAACTAAGGAGAAATAGCGATAACTGGCATGCTCTGAGTTTACTCTATTAACAAAGATGTCACCAACAAAAACAGTTCCTAGACCTTCACTCTCATCCACCACGGTGGGTTTTGCAGAGAGCTGGGATGCCAGGGAGGGAATTGCTGAAGGCTGGTGATGGAGTATTCCTTTCAGATGGAAAAAAGAGTTCTCCCTATTTCAGAGTGATTTCTTGCCTTTTAACATTGGGTTAGTTACTGATTTATGGAGGAGCTTTTGACAACACCGAGGACTAGAATTCTCTTCACAGCATGGTTACCAGCAGCCTGAACTTTTTCCCTACCCTACTCCTAGGAACTTTGACCCCCAAAGGACCATCCTCATACTTTTCCAAGAGAAACACATATTTCATTCTATGCTGCCAGAACATTTTAAGGCAAGATAATGTAATTTAAGATCACCTGTCTGGGAAAATATCCATTTGAGTAACAGCCAGATCTTTCTTAATATATGGTCTTTCTCACTGATTTGAAATTTGGAACTGTCTTTTCTTGTGTGGTGGCAGGGGACTGTGCCTGGGACCCTAGATGAAGGGTCTTTGTTCAGAAACTTTCTCCATATTCACTTCCTCCGGCTCTCACCCCGATCTTGTTGACTTCATAATGTAGTTTTTATTGGTTTTCCTATTTCTGTCCCTGAAGTCAAGCACTCCTTGTACTATTTGTACTTAGATGTGGTGGACTACCTTAGTAGATCATGAGCTATTTTGTATGGAATAGGCTTCAATCCTATAGAAAGAAAAACATTACTAACTGAGGATCAGCATGTAAACATAGGGATATTACCACTAAAGGCAAGTAGGGTGGTCTATGTGAGCACTACAGAACAAAGAGACGCATATAGGTGGGCCAAGATTAAGAAGGCAAGAATGCAGTCTATTGTTTGAGTTCAGCTAAATAAGCTTGATCTGGAAACACTTAGACTGGAAGATAGATGTCCCCCTACTAGGTCAAGCGTGATTCTTCAATGATGAAATACCATTCTTCAGTACTGAAACATTATTCTATATCCAGCATCTACCACAGTGCCTGGAACATAATAGGGGCTCAGTAAATATTCAGAGAAATAATGAATGAGTCAGTCTTTCAGTTTATTTGTAGCCCTGACTGTGACTTCAATTTCAGTCTTGAAAGTACTTTAGATCAAAAGGTTTCTTTTTACAGGGAGTGGTGACTAAAATATGCTGATCTTTGAGTCTAAAACTAAAACTTATTGGCACATAATAAGTGCTTGATAAATATTTTCCAAATGCAGCTTTTAGTGAGGATTCTTATTGCTGCTCTTCAACTTCCAAGATAACCCTCTCCCCATTTTATTCAGTTATCCCATGAATCTTTGTGGAAAGATCAAATGATCTTATACCCAAAGGGAGAAAGTCTCTGAATGCATTTGGTATACAGTGTATATGGACTGGATTGGCACTCCCACTCCAATGATAAAATTAGAGTACACATACAGATTATGTACAATTAAAATTAGGTGTGAGCCAGGGTGCTGGTGAGTTCAAAATAATCATGATGGCCAAAAGAAAAGAAGTGAGTGGAGAAATATTCTCTTTGTTGGAAAGTACTTGGTCGTATAAATAGCACTTCATGAATAAGAATCATGTCCTTCAAAATGCTCTTTACATACATACCTGAGCTTACCATGTAATGAATGGGCAGTGGTGACTGTCACTCATGGGTGGTTTGAACTTGCACTTACGCCATGCCAAGGGCTTTGTAACAAGGAAGTAATTGCAAAAAGTCAGCATCCATTGCTAGGCCAAGTATAGGAAATAAAAGTTCTTAGTGCAATGGTAATGTGGTAGGAAGGATAGTCTTGGGTTTTCTTGTAGTATCTGCACCAAAAAGGCAATGGCCACCTTCACTCCCCTTGTACTTGCTGAAAAACAGCAACCACTGTTGACCTAGAGCAGTTTTTCTCAAAGTGTGATTTGGCATTGGAACCACCGGCAAGCATGTTAAAAATGCAGATCCGTTTAGAGAATTAGAGAAATGCAAATAAAACCACTACACTTCACACCCGTTAGGATACCTGCTATTTTTAAAAAAAGTCATAAAACAACAAGTCTTGGCAAGGATACGGAGAAAATGGGACCTTTGTGCACTGCTGGTGGGAATGTAAAATGGCATGGCTGCTGTAGAAATCAGTATGGTGGTTCCTCAAAAAATTAAAAAAAAAAAACTGTCACATAATCTGGCAATCCTGCTTCTGTGTATATATTCAAAATAGTTAAAGGCAGGATCATGAAGAAATATTACATGTCTATGTTCATAGAAGCATTATTCACAGTGTTCAAGAGGTGGAAGCAACCCAAGTGTCCATCAGCCAATGAATGGATAAATAAAAATGTGATATATATACAATGAAATATTATTCAGCCTTAAAAACGAAGGAAATTCTGACACATCCTATAACCTGGATGGACTTTAAGGACGTTATGCTAAGTGAAATAAGCCAGTCACAAAAAGACAAATGCTGTATGATTACACTTGTATGAGGTATTGAAAGGAGTTCAAATTCATAAAAAGTGCAAGTAGAGTGGAGGTTGTCAGGGCCTGGTATACTTAGTACTGCTGAGCTGTACACTAAAAAAACCAGTGAAGATGGGAAATTTTATGCTGTGTTTTAAAATTTATTTTATTTATTTATTTTTGGCTGCACTGGGTCTTCATTGCTGTGCGTGGGCTCTCTCCAGTTGTGGCGAGCGGGGGCTACTCTTCGTTGCGGTGCGCGGGCTTCTCCCTGTGGTGGCTTCTCTTGTTGTGGAGCACAGGCTCCAGGCACACGGGCTTTGGTAGTTGCGGCACGCGTGCTCAGCAGTTGTGGCTTGCGGGCTCTAGAGCGCAGGCTCAGCAGCCGTGGCGCACGGGGCCTAGTTGGTCCGCGGCATGTGGGATCTTCCCGGACCAGGGCTTGAACCCGTGTCCCTCGCATTGGTGGGCGGATTCCTAACCACTGCGCCACCAGGGAAGCCCTATGCTGTGTTTTTTAAAACCACAATTAAAATTAAAAAAAAAAAAGAAGACCCCAGAACCCTATTGCCAGCCTGCTAACCCAAATCTCTGGGACAATGGCACTGGCGATGTGCATTTAAACAAGCCCCCTGGTGATTTCCAGAGACACACCAACATCTGAGAAGAGCTAAGCTTGGCCTTTTCAATTCACACAGTTCTTTTCGCCTGCATTTTCTCATTTAATACACCAACTCTGTAGGTGGCTATTATTGTAATCACTATTTTGCCAGTAAGAAAACTGAGGGTCAGAGAAGCTAAGTGAATTGCCTCAGGTCACAGAGCTAATAAGTGGTGGAGGCAGGGTTCACATCTGTGTTCACCTGGCATCACTCTCATTTTCTTTCCATGTGTATCTCAACTTGCTATGCCCGCATGCCTAAGTTTCATTTTGGACATGAAAGTTAGACTTGACCTGCCTTCATGTGTCTGACAAAATACTGAATGTCCCATAGTGGTGTTTGTTTGATCTCTTGTGGTTACCAACATTAGCATTTTTAGAGGATGCTCATTCTTATTTATTATAATCTGACTGTCACCCGCTCTGATGTGCAGGTGTTTTTTGATTGTATCTGAGTTTTTCTTCTATTTGGATTAATGATCTTCATTTTTAATCACTCCGTGTATGTAACTTGTGTGGTTCCCTATGTAGATTCATCTGAGGTTTCCTGTATTTTTTTCCCCCTAACTTTTGGATATAACTTTCGATTCTCTTGATGTCTCTCACAAGTCGTTTATTGCATTAGTTAATGTCAGTCTTCTACTCACAAATCTTTAGTGGCTCCTGAGTAAAATTCTACCAAATTGACTACTTAATACAGGAGTGTCCAAATTCCTTAACCTGGTATGTGGGACCTCTATAATCTGCCTTCAAGACACCTTTCTAGTCTTGTCTTTTCCACATGCCTGACATCTAACTGGATCTGGAATATTTGTCATCTCATGAATATGCACTGGATTTTCCTACCTTCCTGCTTTTGCTCCTAGCATCCCCAGTGTTCAGAATGTGTCTTCCAACCATATTCATCCATCTTTAGAAACCTGGCCCAATTCTGTTATCTTTGAGACTCTTTGCATATGACCCCATCCTAAAACGATTCCTCATCTGGTGTATTTTCATTGCATTTAATTTGTTCTATGCATAAGATACTTTTTATCAACTGCCTTGATTACTGCAATTTGCATGTGTGCCCAATTTCCACTATTAGATTACAGGGACTTCACAACACAGACCCTGAACTTATAGTTCTTAGTTGAACAACAGTACTTTTGAACCTAGTATGTGTCACCCACTCTGCCCCTGAGGGCCACTGAGATGAAAGACAGTTCCTGCCCTCACGGGGTTCAGAGCCTAAAAGAAGAGGCAGAGAAGTAAGCAATTTTATATCTTACACAAGTATACCCCCTTGGATTCACCCTTAGAAATGCCACTCTGTACATATCTTTAGCCTTTAACAGAGTGGTCAGTAATCTAATTTCTTGATAATTGATTAAATGTTTCCATCAAATCAAAAACTAATAGCCAGAAATGACTTGTAACTTCTGAGCTAAAGCAAACTATAAGTGGAAATTCACTTAAGTGGCCTGTGATAATTTAATTCATGTTTCTAAACTTGGATGAGACCCACCAATTGCTCGTCAATAGTCAATAAACCTTTTGCAATGAGGAATAAACATAGGAGAGTGATTATTTCTTATGCACCAGTAGATGGCTGTGGATTTTTGTCCTGACTTATTTAGCGGGATTTTCTTTGTAACCTATGATTCTGCTTATCTGTAACTATGAAGAACAAATCAATATGGTATTGGATTCGTTTTGGATGGGAGGAGGGTAGATTGGGGAAATAAGAAAAGATCAGACCCAAATGCAGTGACTTCATGAGAAAGAATTACAAACAGATACATGCAGGCTGATGAAATCCGAGAGTGAAACTGAAATCACTGCTGTGTTCAAGTGTTTTTTTTCCTAGCACTTATAGCGAAGTTTAATGAAACCTTTTTTAGGCCTAAGAAAATTGCCCCCATGGACCATACACTTAAGATGCATCTGTCAGTTGAGCAGTATCTGTATTCTAAGTGATTTAAAGTTTATTGTAAAGTAAAAATAGCAAGAAGCGTGGAGTGTTTTGAGGCCTTTGTTACTGGAAACGACAATAGGTAGTGTTCTTGGGTGTTGCCCTGCTTTTTCTTTAAAAACAGTGAGGCTGGGCTTCCCTGGTGGCGCAGTGGTTGGGAGTCCGCCTGCCGATGCAGGGGACACGGGTTCGTGCCCCGGTCCGGGAGGATCCCGCATCCCGCATGCCGCGGAGCGGCTGGGCCCGTGAGCCGTGGCCGCTGGGCCTGCGCGTCTGGGGCCTGTGCTCCGCGGCGGAAGAGGCCACAGCGGTAAGAGGCCCGCGTACCGCAAAAAAACCAAAAAACAAAAAACAGTGAGGCTGTCATTTGGGCTCCTGGCCCTCTGGGGGAGATGGTTATATCTGTTACTGTGTATTTGTTTAGCACTCCATGCTGGCAAAGCCCTTTCTTTGGTCACCTGCTGGATATGTCAGAGGTATTGCTGAGATGTTTTAAGTCACAATTCATTGGTTTCTTTCCATTTTTGGCTCTTGATTAATGTTAAAGGTGGAATTACTAACTGGGTATAAGATCACAACAATATCTTTAATTAATGGAGCGCCTTGGCAAACAGAAGCACTTTTTTTTCTGTATAATTTTTTTCTTTTTTTTTTGACTGTGTTGGGTCTTCGTTGCTGAGCACGGGCTTTCTCTAGTTGCGGCGAGCGGGGGCTGCTCTTCGTTGCGGTGCGCGGGCTTCTCATTGCGGTGGCTTCTCTTGCTGCGGAGCACGGGCTCTAGGCACGCGGGCTTCAGTAGTTGTGGCGCGTGGGCTCAGTAGCTGTGGCTCGTGTGCTCTAGAGTGCAGGCTCAGTAGTTGTGGCGCACGGGCTTAGTTGCTCCGTGGCATGTGGGATCTTCCCGCACCAGGGCTCGAACCCGTGTCCCCTGCATTGGCAGGCGGATTCTTAACCACTGCGCCACCAGGGAAGCCCCAGAAACACTTCTGACACAAAGAAAACTGTATTTAATGATACCCCTCAGCTTTTGCTAAAACTCTCTTAGAGATTTTCCCAGGGAAACTGATTCTACCTTTAGGCTTCATGTTTGTCAATTTGTATTTGGCCCTTCATACTATTTACTTAAATTTTAAAAGTCCAAAGGTGAATGATGAATATACATGTTTTCTTAGGGTTTTTCACATGCACTTGCATACCTGCTTATATATGTATATGTACACACATATGCCTCTCTTGAAATTTTGGAAAAGCTTTGAAGATTCTAGATATCCCAGTGATCACCTAGGCTGTCTCCCTGCCCATTCCCCATTTGATCTTGACCTTGACTCTCTTCTCCATTCCATACCTGCCTCCTTTCCTTTCTCTAGTTACCTTGGGCTTTGACATCCTTCCTTCTGGATCCTCCTCTCACCCTCATGTATTGTGGTTTTCACACAATGTTTTAGCTTTTGTGGGTTCTCTTGACTGTAGTGTTTTTGTTGCCTTATAAAAAGAAACTTCCTGGGCCTCCCTGGTGGCGCAGTGGTTGAGAGTCCGCCTGCCGATGCAGGGGATACGGG
>NW_006774591.1:791264-798871 GCF_000442215.2 Lipotes vexillifer
CTTTGCATCTGCTCTTTCTTCTTTCTGAAATACCCTGCCCTCTGATCTTCACACAACGGATTCCTTCTTGTCATTCAGATTTCAGGTCAGATGTCACCTCTTCGGAGAGTTTTCCAGCCACTCAGTTGGATGTGTCTCCTGGTCACTCTGGAGCACATCATCCTATTTTCATCATATGTTCTTGTTCATTCATATATTAAGCTGTTTACAATCACTAGTGCTTGAATTCTATAAGAGCAGACACCTTGTCTGGCTTATTCATTTATGAAAGCCCAGCAACTAGAACAATGCCTGGCACTGAGTGGGATTCAGCAAATATTTTTTATTAATACTTTACCTTTAAGTGATAGCTGGAGTGTATAAGTACTTAACATATATTAAGTATGCTAACATACTTAACATATTAACATATTCATTCGTTGTTTCTCACAGTGGCCCTGTAAGGTGGTGTGATGAATTGGGAGATTGGGATTGACATATATACACTAATATGTATAAAATGGATTACTAATAAGAACCTGCTGTATAAAAAAATACATAAAATAAAATTCAAAAAAACATTAAGATAAATGACATGATCTCCATTACATAGATTAGGAAACTAAGGTCCACAGTGATACATACATAGAAAGAGGTGGTGCCGGTGTTGGACCCCAGGTGTATATGATGCTATGTTAGTTTTCTCTTGCTGTGTAACAAATTACCACAAACTTAGCAACTTGAAATTACACTCATATTATTATCTCACAGTTTTTGTAGGTCAGATATCCAGGCATAGCTTTGCTAGGTTCTCTGCTCAAGGTTTCACAAGGCTATCTATAATCAAGGTATCATCTGTGCTGCATTCTCATCTGGAAGCTCCATTAGGGAAGGACCCACTCTCAAGCTCTAATTGTTGGCAGAATTCATGACAGCTTGCTTCTTCTAAGCCAGCAATGGAGAGAAACAGAGTCTCTGCTCCTTCAAGTCTCTGATTTCCAGGAGGGTCTAGATCCTGTTTCAAAGGGCTCACCTGATCAGCTCAGGTCCACCTGGGATTATCTCCCTTCCAACTAATTAGGAACCTTAGTTACATAGGCAAAATTCACCACTGCCATACTCTATTGGTTAGAAGTAGGTTACAGGTCCTACTCATACTCAAGAGGAGGGGATTATACAGGGGTGTGGGTCACTGGGGGGTCCTCTTAAAATTTTGCCTACCACATGGTGCCAAAGATCCTGCTCTTTCTACTCTAATCTGGGCAGAAGATTGGGATCAAGATCCCTTGGAATTTTAAGGTATTATAATTGCATAAATAAAGATGAGAAAGAATAACTCCCAAATGAATGAATGGTTTGAGAAGAGATTCCCCAAACTGTTGTGCTTAAAAATACAATGCGAATCACAAGAACTCAATGGAGCATTGCGTAAGATCGAATCGAAGAGCTTGACCCTCACCTCTCATTTTGGATCACAGTTTGCCTTGCAGTTCTTCACTCCTCCTGCCCATCTCATTTTGTCATTCAGAATGGAGACACTCCACTTTAAAGGTAAACTCATGTTGTCAGATGTGTGCCTTACTGGAGCAAAAAGATGGCCTGTATGGGAAGTGAGCAGATTTAACCAGGCAGCTGCTGTAAAGACATGCTTTTGAAATGCCTTTTTGAATTTTATGCTTTGAAGACTGGAAAAAAGGGATGAGCTGTGTCTAGAGAGTCCACATGTATTCATTCAGTGTCTCCATATATATGTCAATCCCAATCTCCCAATTCATCACGCCACCTTACAGGGCCACTGTGAGAAGCAGTGAATTAATATGTTAATATGTTAAGTATGTTAGCATACTTAATATATGTTAAGTACTTATACACTCCAGCTATCACTTAAAGGTAAAGTATTAATAAAAAATATTTGCTGAATCCCACTCAGTGCCAGGCATTGTTCTAGTTGCTGGGCTTTCATAAATGAATAAGCCAGACAAAGTATCTACTCTTATAGAATTCAAGCACTAGTGGTAGTAAACAGCTTAGTATATGAATGAACAAGAACATATGATGAAAATAGGATGATGTGCTAGAGAGTGACTAGGAGGTGCCAGACCCACAGAGCCTAGGCACAGAGGCCCAGTGATGCACAGAAGAGGGCGCCTAGCTTGAGCTTTCAGTTGAGTGGGAGAAATAGACGTGTCAGCTGAGTGGTGTAAAGATGTGTGTGAGCTCAGACATGGGAATGGGGGTGGAGAGCAAACACTTCTGCTGTCAAGCTGAGGACAGGGTGAGTATGGGGGACAGCAGGGCTGAGGTGAGAGCTAGACGGTATTTTTGGCACCGGTGCAAGCCACAGTGTGAGAAGAGATTTTACACTGTGGGAGTGGCCCTGGATTGTGTTATGAGTGGCCTCATTCAGAAGTAGGCACCCCGATCAGACTCAATGATGACGTGACACGGTCTGCCATTGTATGCTTCTTATAAGCACTGTTTGCTGATGTAAGTAGCATGGTGCTGGAGATGCCAAAGGACCCCCTGTGGAGGGTGTGTGATGTCTGGGACTTTCTTCTATAAAGCTAATCAGTGACAACCTGAGAAACTCCTAATGCTGCTTTTGCTTTTCGTACCATTTCAATGGAAATTATGTATTTGCTCAATCCTAAAAATAACCAACATTGACAGTTTTATAAAATTGGAGTATATGGGAAATAAAAGATACATTTTACTTTTATTCATTTCTTACCCAGTGAAGACCAAAAAAGTGATCCATTTGAATTTATAATATTAAATGTCTTTCAGCATGAATGTGCCTGCTTTTATATTAGTATGAAATACATGAAATTGATGGAAGGAACTGAAAGAGCACGCAAGTCCCTTGTATGCCTCAATTCTCACTGGGTGATTCTCATGGCAGTGCTATGAGTGAGTGATGCCGGGCTGGGTGTTTGCAGTGTGGGTTTCAAATGATGCTAAACCTGAAACCCAAGAGGCCAGTAGCCTTGGCATGTGTGTCTGCATTTACAGGGGTGGGAGTGGATGGCAGCAAAGTTGAAAATGAACTCAAAAGACACCACTCCATCACTTAAAGTCATGTTCCATAAGGATCCCTTTTTTTTTTTTTTTTTTGGTGGCTGTGCCGCGAGGCATGTGGGGTCTTAGTTCCCCAACCAGGGATGGAACCTGCGCCCCCTGCAGTGGAAGGGTGGAGTCCTAACCACTGGACCACCAGGGAGGTTTCTTCTTTTTCTTAAATAGTAATTCATAATTGACAGATAACATGAGTATCTTGTAATAAGGGCAGGATTTGGAACTCTCCAGATTCTCCCACTTCCTAGCTATTTTTGTTTGTAGATTTGGGTAAGTCACTCACCTTTAGCAAATTCCAGTTTCCTCAATTCTGAAATGGGAATAATTATATTTGTCTCAAAGTTTCACTAAATGAATTATGTGAGCTATCATATATAAGGTGCCTAACATAATATCTGGAGCTAGAGTTAGAGATGGGTCTTAGACAAAGACAGCATGGAGAGTGGTGAGAGCACAAATTTTGGAATTATTTCTTCATTCAATAGGCACTGGTTGAATTAGGCTTTCAGTTAGCGCTAGGTGTTGGGCTGGGTACTGGATGTGCAATGGTGAATAAGGTTACATGATCACCTCTATTAGAGTTTGAAGCCCATTGAGTAGGATACCAGCTCTGCCACTTATCTGTTACCTTGGAAAACCATTTCATCTCTCTGAGCTTTAGTTTGCACCTGTGTAAAGTAAGTATCATAATACCTGCACTGCAGTGTTCTTATGAGATAAAAGGAAACAGCGTATGTAAAATACTAGGCTTATTGTAGGTACTCAGTAAATGGTGGCGATAGATCATCATCATCATCAAAATCCCGTTATCGCCATGAGAAATGTAAAGCAGTTGGGGATGACACTACAGACTATTTTGGATTGAGGTTCTATGGGTTTTCCAACGCCTTCTTTGGTGTTTCAGCACACTGAGTCTTCCCCGTACTCTGCCCTCAGCCCATTTAGGCTCAGGGGATAAATATTAACGTCAACATTCTAAGACCATATAATTGTAGCCCTTGCAGAAGCTGAATATGGAATCTGTTCCGACATCCTTAATTAACCAATGAGAAACAAAAGGTAGCTGGTGCCAGTCAGGACCATAACCCTGCTCTTCTGACTCCAAGTTGACTGATCCTTCTACTTTCCCTCTGCTGCCTTACAGAATGAAGAGACAATGCAGCAGACATACAGCAAACTGTACATAACACAAAGCGAATGTGCCCTAAATATACCCGAGCGTGGACTGAAAGCAAAAAAGAGGGATTTCTTTATAAAGGGATGTTTGTCATCAAGGTCATTGTGGATCACGACTCTAGTTTTGTAGTTCTCGTGTTGGGGAGGTTCAAGTGCAGTTGGTTTCTGCTTTCCGTGTAGTTATTGGATTCTATGACATCAACCTAAGTCTGGTTTGTGATCAGCTAATTTATATTTTCTGCTGCATATTTTACTTTGATCTTCAGCTGTAGAATGGCATCATGGAAACACACAGGTTCGGGAACCAGTGACAGTGCTGGACTCAAATCCCAGTGCTTGAAGGAGGAGATATGGGGATATATGTATACGTATAGCTGATTCACTTTGTTATAAAGCAGAAACTAACACACCGTTGTAAAGCAATTATACTCCAATAAAGATGTTAAGAAAAAAAAAAATCCCAGTGCTCTCATTTATCCCCTGTGCGGATGACTTGAGGCCTGTTTCATAACCTCTCGGAGCCTCAATTTTCACATAAGTAAAATCAAGGTAACAGTTTTTATATTGTGCAGTTGTGGTGAGGAATAGATGAATTAATCCATGTAATGCGGTTGGACTATTGCCTGATACCTAGTATGCACGCAGTAAATATCAGCTATTGTTGTTGCACCCATATTTATGTACAAGACTTTATCAATTGGCAGTTGCTACCATCTTAGATTTGATGCAAATATTGAGAAGCATGAGACATTTAAAATCTTTTGCTATGGCAATAATGCTCTAATATCACCTTATGCTTAGAAAGCACTCTCACTTTCTAATCTTTCAATATATGAATAAATATGGATCGAGTGCCTGTTCTGTGCCAGACACTGTTTTATCCCTGCGAAAAAGGCAGGATCAGTGTAATTATCTCCATCTGAAAAAGGAGAAAGCGTGTGTACCAAGAAGCTGGTGGATTTGCTTTATGTCACGCTGCTCTTAGTATTTCAGGTGGGGCTGGAGCTCAGATCTTAGGACTTTCCACCCAAAACCCTTCCAGCTTTATTCCGCTTTTGTGCCTAGCACAATGCGATTGGCCAGAGGCAAGCTGAGTATCAGGGATGCTCCAAGGGGGCTGATAAAAAAAAGAAGTCTAGGAGCCGCGAAGAGCTAGAGGAGGGTCAGAAATGTGAAGTCCAGGAAGGAAGCAGAGTTCAGAGGAGCGGGGAGCAGCCGGGTGTCCGGAGACCAGTGCGGGGAAGGTGGCAGGGTGCAGCCGAGGACTTTTACAGATGGCCTGGCTGACCTGAGTGGGCTTCCTGTCTCCATGGCAGCTTTTGTCCTGAGGCACCTTCAGTGCAGAGCTAGACTTGGGGCCCTGTGCAGGATCTTGCTTTTCCTTCCGATGTTCCTCTGTGTCGAGGCAAACCTTTCTCTTGAAAGGGTTTCTCTTGTCTTGATCACAGTAAAACAAACTAGCATCATTGTAAATCAATGAAGTTTATCATTGCAGGTTGATTACAGGTGAGCACGGGAACCACAGACAGCTTTGGCAGTAATTATGCCTGTGAATGGAGTTCAGTGTGGGAGAGGAAGATTCAGCAAAATGAAACGGGCTGTCCTGTGTGTATCGAGATGGCCGTCTTGACTTCCCCACAGCCATGAGGATGGGCTGTACTGATCTGGCCACATTTTCCCCTTAGCTCCCGTGGTGACCAACTGCACCATTTGCCAGATGGTTCAGTGGGGTGAGGGGACAGCATGAGGCTGTGACATGTGACAGACTGAAGTTAACTGACCCATGTGGGAATTGGACTGATAGCTTTCATATAAGGCTTTCAGAATCTCATTTCACATAAACTATAGAATTAAAAGGTTATGTAAACAGATCCAAACCAATTGACTTTGGAGTAAAAAACAGCATTCATTCTCATTTCTAATCCTCATCAATTTAGGGGTTCGCATGAAGACTTAGTTTGAAAACCACAGGGCCCTCATATGGACTCCGAGAGGACTTGGGGACCTATCGATCGCTAGCTAGTGAGAATATACTGTTGGCCCTGAGCAGGCAACTTTAAATGTCAAGAGGTTCAGGGGTAAAGGGTTGACTATCCCCTAAGTCAGAGTCTCCAAATCTCAAGATCCTCAGTACGGTTGGTCTTGATCTGCAGCGCCTCTGCGGAAGAAAATGCTGGCTTTAAAGAGCTCCTTGGATTTCTTGAAGTATGAAATTCCTCTCCAGGTTGAAAGTTCTTTTCCATTTCTGTGCTTCAAATCTGTGAAGCATAGGAATCAAAGTCAAACGTGCTATCGCACAGAAAGTTCAAGTTCCACCTTTAGCTGCGGATAAGGAGTCTGCTTCGCGGTTACCTCTGGTGCCTTTCCAGCCATACTCCTATCAGGGCTAACAACACACAAGACCATCAGCGTTCAGGTTTTCTGTGGTGTCATCCCTATCCCTGCCCTCCTCCCCTGCAAACACCCCCCTCCTCCTCCCCGGCTCGCGGGGGTGTAGACTATTGAAATTCACTTGTCCTTCCTTCTCTACATTGTCTCTAAGTCTAGCCCAATTTTTACATTAAGGCTCCCCACCTGCTTTCGGTTGCAGAATGACCTTGGAATCTTTTGCTGCGGGAGCACAGCTCTCTTGCCTTCTAGCTAGTAATTAGTGTCAGGGGATGTAAACTGCACGGGTTACAAATAGAGCTAGGAAAGGTGAGACATGCTTTTTGCTTGGAAATGTTCACATCATGGAATAATTGGAAAACTTGAGTGGTGAGCCCATGCTATTATATATATAATATAAACTTATACATAATGTGTACATGTAAATATACACGTCTATATACATACACACACACACACACACATATATAATTTGTAACAGGATATGGCTAAGGTGCAACTCGCCCTCATTCTATTTGGAGCTGAGTTTCTTCACACTGCAGTATTCGTTTTGATAACCGTGCGGAGACAGATGGCATTTTGTCGTTCTTCCAGAACAGAGGAATAGTTTGCCGAGCTATAGCTAGTATAATGAGAAGCCGTGTTGGATGAAGCTGAGGTAAAACCAGAGCATCTGTCAGTCCTTGCGTGCCAGATTGGAGATGCTGCACACAAAGTAATATTTCAACAAAAAGTTGAAGCGAGTATAGATTTGTGACCAAAATGATTGCATTTGATAACAATGCCATAGCAGATGTCCTAGAGTTCATGCTTGGTTTTTATTACTGCTCTGTGAGTGTTTTTGGAAGCGAGACCTACCGGCACAGCTTGTATGGAGCGTGTTCGTTATAAAATTTTATTTTACAGAAAACAATGAGATGGAAAATTTGTAGCTAATTTGGTACTTTCCTACTCTATCATGTTTCTTCACTTACTTTATTTAGGGAAAG
>NW_006774591.1:798939-805804 GCF_000442215.2 Lipotes vexillifer
GGAAAGAGTCTATTCTTGCTTGATTTACTTTGGCGCTTTCTCGCCTAATGAAAGAACATCATGTTAATTTGAAATAGAGAATGAGCGTTAATGTTCATTATCTAATATTATGTTTTCAGTATGGACCATGGGAGGATGCACCTTAACCTAGTCAGCGCCCTCGTTTTCACCCATTCAGACTTTTGTTTTTTATTACTGAGGGTAATTTTTTTAAAAGCCTTTTTAAAGGATCCCTGATTAGAAGAGAAACCGGAGCAAGATGATTTGCCGACTGTCTTTCATCTGTCGTTAGATTAATAGTTGATATTGCCTCAGGAAAGCAATTGTTTCAGATCCAGATGATTTAAGGTCTTTACATATGGTGACGAATGTGTTTTAAGTGTCCATCACGCCTTTCTGGCCTGGGTGCTGCATAAGGCAGTGTTAACATGACCGTGTAGGAAAGTCCCTTGCTCACAACGTGTGCATTATATGAAGGACCATTATTCTGGGTTTCGGTGGGACGGGGAACAGCGATATAACCTGATCGCTTTATAACAGATTCCTTATTGGGAGAAGGCAATTATTTTCAAAGGTTGCTAAATGTTAATAAAAGGTTACATGTAGTAGTCAAAATGTTATAGCATCGCGTTTACAAATTGGAAGATAGTCCAATTACATACCAGATTATTTCCTGTTACAGGGGCTGTTTGGACCATTCCTGTGCCATCTCTTGTAAGTGAACTGTATCCACGGACAAGTGTTCCTGTCTCCCTATACCTCAATGGCTCTTGGAAAACATATGTTTTAGTTTCTGGCACTCCTCCTTTTGCTTCCCTTTGAGGTCTTAACTTGGATTGTTCTATTTCCTGGCATTTCGTGGTGTTGGAGCCTTTGGGTTACGATGAAAGCAGTAGCATGGTCGTGGGTTTGCCTGAATGGGTTGATCTGCAGTTGTTTCGTGGAGTGCTAAACCATACCCCTGGCAAGTCTCGGTTTGAATTGGAAATGTTATGATATAGTAACACACTAGTGTGTTAAAATAGATAGGCATGTAATTAAATAAACATGTCTAAGCTGAAAGAAGAAAAATAACCCATTCAATTTTACTCTCATCTACTTAAAGGCAGTCTCTCGCTTGTCTGTTGTCCTTACATTGCCTGTTTTCTCAAAGCTCTTTTATTAAATGATTTTGGGGGGGTTTGTTTTTAAAGAGGCTTGAATTTTGTGTTTTTTAAAAACACTGAATCGAATCTAAATAATTATCAAATACTTCTGATGTTATGAACGGCATATCCAAGGCATTGGGCTTCTGGGGCTTTAAAATTATTTAAATTTGTTTTTTGAAAATGTTTACATTGCATTGCAGAAAAGTTTGGTGTAGTTTTAACTGTCACACCACAGAAAATTTCCTTCTCCCCTTGGCTCTGATCAGATCACTTGCTTGCTTATAATAATTCAAAGGCCCAGAGGAGAAACTTGGCCTAGAGGAGAAACTTCTTTGTATGGCGTTCAAGGTCTTTCACATCTGCCCACCATCCCTCCCCGTCCCTACGCCCCAATCCTCAAAACCCAAGTCACACCAAGGCTTCCAGGTACTCCACACCACCCCGTCCCGGGCACATGCCCTAGCCTCTGAGTAAATTCCCCACCCTCTGTTTCCTCCTTTAATTGCCCCTGTGAGACGTGACACTCACATTCTGGCACTGAAATTCTTGAAATTCCCAAATAGGTATCCTCGTGTGAACTGTTCCACAAGTTCCAGGTGCAAATATAGCTATACCTCTCCTTTTTTTCCAGTTCATTGCTCAAGCTCCCACTTGCTCCTTAGCAGGAAATGCAGTATCTCCCTCTTGATACCTCTCTTTCCACTCCCACCACATGTCTAACAGCTCTGGGGGTTCCCACAGTTTGGAGACGTTGGGCATCATCCTGGCTTTACCATCTGAATAAAGGGAAAACTGGAATCTAAGTTCACTCTTGCTGTTGTCATGCGGGGGGTGCTTTTGAAAGTTGTCAAAATTCAAAGGTTTCAAGGTGATTTTTCTTGCACCTCTCACATAGGAAAAAAGAAAAATACACACAGTATTTCACACATAGTATTTCCAAAAAAGGAGAATTTGAGTGGCAAAATATTTGTTCTTGATAACAGACAAGACCCTACATTTGAATAACTCTTTCAAAATATATTCATATGATATCAACAGAGCAGGTCAAGTTGCCCCTTGGTATAGGTGAAAAAAATTGAGGCTCAGGGAAGTTAAGTAACCCGTTGAAGGCTCTAAAGTAAGCTACGTCATAGATTTGGGCCCAGAACCTGTTTTTGACTGTGGCTGTCCTTCAGATTTCTCCTTTTGCATTTTGGATCGTATTTGTTCGCCCTTTGGCGGCCTGGCTCCGCCCTTCCTTCAAAGCTTGGGGCCATACTATGGGCTGTCTTTGCTCTGAGCTACCTGGAAGGTGCACTCCATCTGGCTGGCCCCTCAAAATCCAGCTCTGACCACTGGGCTCACAGCAGAGGCAGGGAGGGAAGAGTTAGGCCACTTTTAGACCCATTCTGATCAAAAAAAGATGCAACCAATTGAAAGACCGCTTTCTCCTAAATGACTTTTCACGTTATGATCAAATAGGCATCATTTGCCTTTTCCTACTTTAATTATTTAAACCCAGGATAGAAAGTAAGTTGTTTTTCTGTTTTATCTGCCCAGATGTGAGTATGCAACTAGCAACCAGGGTGACGATTCTGTGTCCATGTGGACAATTACTGCGCTCAGCAACTTACCTTTAGAATGACTTTTGCCATTATGCCACTTATTAAGCAAAATGTGCTAATTAAAAACAAGAAATCAAAGGACAGTTTGTGAAAGAAACTGCCTGCAAGGTACGAAGAGGGCAGACTGTACTCTCTCAGGGCCAACGCTTGGGCACTGTTTCTTATTGGATAAGTAAATGGCGTAGGCACAAGGATGACCCAGGAAAACAGGAGCAGCCTCATTTCATCTTCTGATAACTTAATCCTGTACATAATGCTAACCTCAGACCCTGCAGTATTGCTTTTGCAAGACCAGGCTTGGCTTGAAAAACAGATGAAGAAATAGTAAATTAAATTCAAGATTGAAAGAAATTATTTGAATCCTTTTTTGGTCAAAATAGGCATATTCACACCCCAAAAATAAGCTCAGTGAGACTAACAAAGTTTACAAATAAGTGACTTGGCAGAATCTATTTGTTCTTCCCTCAAAGAAACATAACTTTAGAAAGGGTAAGAGTCCCCTGGGAGCGCTGTGAGGGAAGTTTAACATAAAAATGGGTAGCAATATTGAAGAGATATCTGTACCCCCAAGTTCATTGCAGCATTATTCACAATAGCCAAGATACGGAAACAACTTAAGTGTCCATCAGTGGGTGAATGGATAAAGAAAATGTGGTAGATGTATACAATGGAATATTTTTCAGCCGTGAGAAAGGAGGAAATCCTGCTATTTGCAATAACATGGATAGACCTTGAGGGCCTTATGCTAAGTGAAATAAGCCCTACAGAGAAAGACAAATACTGTGTGGTATCACATATATGTGGAGTCTAAAAAAAAAAAAAAAAGTCAAAGTCATAGAAACACAGAGTAGAAAAGTGGTTGCCAGGGGGAAATTGGGAGAGCTTGGTAAAAGGGTACAAACTTTCAGCTATAAGATGAACAAGGTCTGAGGATCTAATGTAAAAATTGTGACTATAGTTGATAACACTGTATTGTGTAATTTGCTAAGAGTGTGGAATCTTTTCACAATGTATGTGTATATCAAATTATCACGATGCACACTTTAAGTACCCTACAGTTCTGTCAATTACACCTCAATAAAGCTGAAATAAAAACAAAAACAAAAAAATGGGTAGCAGATCCCAAAGTTATGTACTAAGTTTGGATGAGTCTCATTTCCAGGGGTCTGTTGAGGCAATCCTGGACTGTTTACAGGTAAGAGGTCACAGCTAGCCTTGTTCCATGTCACCATTCCCCTGTGCCTTAATAGTGATTTGTGGCCAGTATTAGAAGAGTTTCCATTATTTAGATCACCGTTTTAGAGTAATATTCAGATGACTCATTTGCATGCTGCTGACTTTGGGTAGAGCACATCTCTTCTTTGCACCAAGTATGGCTTTTCTACATTTCACTATGTTAACTCCTATTTTTTTTTTTTTTTTTGCGGTACGCGGGCCTCTCACTGCTGTGGCCTCTCCCGTTGCGGAGCACAGGCTCCGGACGCGCAGGCCCAGCGGCCATGGCTCACGGGCCCAGCCGCTCCGCGGCATGTGGGATCCTCCCGGACCGGGGCACGAACCCGCGTCCCCTGCATCGGCAGGCGGACTCCCAACCACTGCGCCACCAGGGAAGCCCAACTCCTATTCTTGATAATATTTTTTATTAGTGTCCATTGAAAGAAATTGCGGTTTTTTAGGTTTGGCGCAAAGATATTAAGTGGTCCCAACAAATAATAATAACATATATATCACGCAAATCTGTAGTTTTGTGCTTCAGAATGCCACATCACATAGATCTGTACACTGTGTGCAAATCAATGGAAAACCAGAGTGTGCACATATTTTACATAAATGGTAGCACACTATATATGTAATTCTGTAACCTACTTTCACCCTTCAAAAAACTCGGAAAAAAAAAAAAGATGGCGGCAGGAAATGGTTGCAGACATACTTCCATGTCCAAAAAAAAAAATCACCTTTTTTATCGGCTGCATGCTAGTCCAGTGTGTAGCTGTGTGTTAATTTATTTAACCTGACTCCTGTTGAGGTACATTTGGATTTCTTCCAGTTTTTCACTATTCCAAAAAGTGCTACAATAAACATTGTTAGGAATATACTGGCTTTTTGTATTTTGTGATTGTCTGCTTCAGGCTGGCCTTGTTCAACGTTGCTTATGTGGGAAGTAAGTGAGCAACGATATCTAATTGTAGTTTTTATTTGTGCTGTTTAGATGATTATTCAAGTTGAATATACATTCATATGCTTTCCACTTGCTTTGCTATTCTTATTTTAAAAGATACCTTTTGCCATTTTTTTGTTTTAATTTTTTTTTTCCTTCTTAAATTTTCAGTTTGTAGGAGCTCATTGTATTTTGGGAATATGTTCTTTTATATTACTATGTGGTTGAAAATATTTCCCCCAGTTTGTCATTTTTCTTTAAATTTTGAGATGTTGTTTTACTATATGTAATTTTTTTTTTTTTTTTTTTTTTTTGCGGTACGCGGGCCTCTCACTGCTGGGGCCCCTCCCGTCGCGGAGCACAGGCTCCGGACGTGCAGGCTCAGCGACCATGGCTCAACGGGCCCAGCCGCTCCGCGGCATGTGGGATCTTCCCGGACCGGGCCGCGAACCCGTGTCCCCTGCATCGGCAGGTGGACTCTCAACCACTGCGCCACCAGGGAGGCCCCTATATGTAAATTTTTAATTTTTAGTTTCTGTGTGTTGGAATTTTCCAGACTTTTAAGTTATGGCTTCTGGTTCTTGTGACATTTTAGACGTTTCTCACCTTAAGCAAATGATCTTTTATATCCTTTATGGTATTTCTTTTTGTTGTTATATTTTTGATCCATTTGAACTGAATTTGATATAAAGAGTCAGGCAGAGTTTCAACTAATAATGTAGCTTTTGATTTTATCTCATACACAAACTTTAGTGTTAGTTGGGGTTGATTTTTTTTTTTATCTTGATTTTTCTCCCATTTGTTATCCAGTTAACCAAATACCATTTATTAAATAATAATTCTTTTCCTAAATGATTTATCATGTAGGCACATATGATAAAATTACCATATATAGTAGGTTTTATTTCTAGAATGTAATGATAAAATTACCATATATAATACGTTTTATTTCTAGAATGTATTTAATGTAATACTTATATTTACTTTTGGAGGCTGTGTCACTTATTAGAAAGAGCGTAACTTTGACGCCAGTCATACCTAGGCATGTTTAGATCATTTTGAAAGGAACTTTTTTTGAGCGCCTACTATTTGCAGGTATCTTATGTACAGTTCTATGATCTCTAAGCTGTTTGACCTTAACTTCTGTGATCTTCACCTGTGACATTTGGATCATATACCTACATCCTAGGGTTTTTGTGTGTCTCAAATGAAAAAATGTAAGGCAGTCCTTGCTTTCCACAATAGTGCAGCACCATAAAAGTGACGATGTAAGCTGAAACCATGCCAAGTGTTCCCACTGATTAATGGGGAAAATTGTGATTGTTCCATGACCTTTAAAAATTTTGTCAAAACGTTACAAACTCTTTTACTGTCAGTTAAAAATATATAGGGGAATGAAATAAAGCTATAAAATGAATATTTATTTAGTGTACTATAATTTAAAACAGTAGAAACATTGAAAATTAAAGTGTTTTTAAATTTTTTCTTTATTAAAAAAAGGTATCAAGAGTAGTTTGAACAGTATTTGCTTTCTTGTTGTGTAACTTACAATATGGAGCAACCATCTTTTCTATGCCTTGGTGAGTGGTCATACTCTTTTTTCAAGTTTGGGTCAGTTTTCAATATTTTAACCTTTGTGCTTTCAATATGGTGAAATATCTCCAAGAGTCTCTTCGATGTGAAAAATTTTGCCATTGTCACTTCCTCTGGGACTTCATCGTCTTTTTCTCACAACTATTGTTTTCATATTTGCTGATTAACTCCCCTTCACTGGGGTCCTCTGGCTGCATATCTAGGGTCTCTTGAGTTGCAGCAGTGCAGCAGTGTCAACAGTCCCGTGGTAAACAGTTTCTTCTGCAGCTCCATTTATGTTTGATTCAGTTTTTACTTCCAGTGTTACCACATTTGGTTTCTTTGCTTCACTTTCATCTTTGTTGGCTGATTTCCTCTTCCGA
>NW_006774591.1:806270-876794 GCF_000442215.2 Lipotes vexillifer
TCTTCCGATAATCCATTTTTGTAAAATGTCACGTGGTTTATCAATGACCCACAAGGAGGCAACACAACCAGGACACACTTCGCTGTGTGCCCCTTTACTGAATAACAGACACTCGGTGACCAATCACAGACTTTGAAAGAAGTGACTTAATTGATCAGTAGTCATGATGCACATCTGGTATTTCTGTGGTGATTTATGGGGTGAAGAGCTAACAGTGAAGCTTGTAGTTTATGTAATTATTCACAATTCCTATACTGTGATGACTGAAATTTGAACGTGTGTTTTGGGGGACTGCTCCTTAACTAAACTGAGGTGACTGAAATTTGTGCATATCAGAATTGTGTGAAATGAGGACTGCCTATAAAGTATATACCATAGTGCTTGACATATAGTAGGTGCTCATGAAAGATAAGCTCCCTTTTCTTTTCCCTTCTCATGGATCTAAATAGCCCTACACAAAACTTTAGTGTTGATTGGGGTTACTCATTGAGTTCAGTATTTGAGGAAAGGAGATGGATTTGGAAGGAAATCTGTGAATATATGACCTGCACAATATGTTTGATTTCCATATTTTTGCGCCATAACTATAGCCTTTTCCTTCAGCTGCTACTAATCTCCCCACACTCCCTCCTGTCTTCAGGGTTTCCTTCCCCAGTTTGGGGCATTCGTTTATAATCGTTTCAGGTTGATTTCTGCTATCCACCCTGACAGTTTTTGACAAAACTCAAACATTTATTGGGCTTCACATCTAATATTTCCAATTATTATTTATAAATATGTGAGTTTTAAAATTAAATCTTCTCTCTCAGAAAAAAACAATTGTTCCCAAATCACACAGACATTGTCAAGAGAGCAAGTGTGTTTTATCAGTAGGAGCAGAACTAGGTAGGTGACCAAGCAGAACGTTGATTCTAGTGATAATGTCTTAAAAATATTACTTTTAATGGTATTGGGTTTGAATTATTTATTGGCTCTAGGAGATTAGAATTTATTGTGGAACCTTGAAATGTGTTGCTCCCTCTTTCTGCTAGCACCTTGGGACAGGTACGCCATTGTTGCATTCCACTTCCTCCCTGGTAGGTCTTAATTTAGTATGTGAAACGACTCCGAAATACCAGTTGCAGACACGTCATGGTGTATCTTCCACAGAAAGGTAGACCACCATTTTGCCATTCTTCAGTGAGATTCCAATTGCTGTTAAGTTAAACTTGCTAGAAACAATAGTAGTTCTCTGGCATGATGACTCTTCATGGCCATCTGTTAGGGTGGCACCGTGCCCACCCATAGGGTGGTATGCCGGTTTCAACAGGGCACAGGTGCCAGCCAAACATAGGTTTAGAAGGATAGCCTGCAAGAACTCAGCAAGGAGATCCTCCAAGTGGTTAGTGATGCCAAATTAGACCCACATGCTTCATTACAAGGGATCACATCTGTTGATGCTTGTGGGCATTATATTGTCAATTAAGGCTTTCTTTTTCTGTTTCTTTATTCATTCCGGCTCTGGACTGGGAATACAGAAAACCAGGGGCAAAATTTGTCCTCGACCAGCAAAACAATCAGTGTTTCCCATGTCTTCCCCTGATGTCTGTCTTCCGCAGTCCCAAACTTTATTCTAAATTATGTGAATACTAGGAGACACATGACGTTAGCTTAGGAGGCTCTCTGTTGTTAAAGATAACATTTAGGACACAACCAACCAACTCAGTCTCAGATTATCAGCAACATTCAAAGAATTTATCTGCTGGAACTAGAGACTGTGATTCCAGTTAAGCCTGTGTCTTATGTGTTATCTGTTATTTCGTTATTGAAGGATTATTTTCAACCAAGAATGAGACAGACCATAATGAGTCATTCATTATCCAGTGTTCTTGTTCAGGTCTGGGCTGCAGTGCATGGCCTGAGTCCAGAATAGTGTTATTACACATTTGTGTGTTTCAAACTACATTACAGGTTAGGTACATGAGGCGTGAGGGAAATACAGCTATCTATGCCATATAGAAAGACAGAAAGCTTGAAATAAACACCTTGGAGATTTAGGAGCAGAGGCAGGGCTGGGGTAGGAGGCATTTATTGCTGTATAATAGAGACCTTGGTAGTAAGAAAGAGCCTGTCCTTTAATTATGGGGTGGAAACTTAAAGGTTACGTCAGCCACTTTCCTCCAAATGTCTGTGCACCCAGATTACAGATAAATTCATGGAAAGTTAATAATATCATAGCTTTCATGGAAAAGAAGCTACAGATTTGGGAATATATTCCTGATTTTTGTGGTTGCTATCTTGCCATGGCAAGTTTTTCTTCTCTTTTCATTTTTCCCTTGGTAGCACTACCGTAAGCAGAAATCAGAATTAGCATAGAAACAGCCTGAAGGGATGTGGATGGTGGCGGAGGAAGAGAAAGAGAGCAGAATGGTAAGCACACCAGGCTTTGGAGTCCCAGAGACCTGGGTTTGAATCCCAGCTTTATTATGAATGCTCTTATTAAGGCTACTAGCTGCTGCTACCAGCTATGTGACCTTGGGCCAACCACTGAAACTCTCTTCTGGTCCTCAGTTTAGTCATCTGTAAAATAAAGATAATAATACATATATAAGGTACCTGGCACATGGTTGGCACTCAACAAATGGTAGTTATTAGTATTAGGGTTGTTATTTTTAGGGTGTAGAGTCAAGGAAAGGAAGGGGTGGCAAAGGAATGATTTTATTTTGTCAGCATAGAGCCTAAGAGGGCCCACTGGGCCCTTCCTCAGCCTTATTTTGGAGAGCTGGTGTTGATTTCCCACCACATTCACCACACCCGCAGTGGCTGTCCTACGTGCTCGTCTTTCTCCCCCAGCCTCTAATCCCAGCATCATGCCCCTCACCATGCACAGCTGACCATCCTCCTTTTCTGCGTGATTACCCTTTCTCTTTTTTGTGCTATACTTAATACACAAATGAACGTATGTATGTATATGTCTGTATATATACAGATATAATAAGTTTTATGTTGGGTATAAAGAAAATTGTGATGAACACCCATGTACCCACCCTGAAGCTTAAGAAACAAACATTACAAACACTACTGAAGCTTCCTGTATGCCACCCCACCCTCAATTTTGTCCCCTCTGTCCCCACAGTGGCCAACACTACACTACTCTGAGTGTTCTTTATATCATTTCTATTGCTTCCCGTTATAATTTTATCACATATGTGTGAATACTTGCCAGTGCTTTTGCGCATTATATGCATGGTGTCATACTGCCTGTTTTTCCTTCTGCAAGTTGCTTTTCTCACTCAGCATTATGTTTGTGCAGTTCATCCATGTCGATGCATGTAGTTCCAGTTCATCCATTCTCATTGACATAGTGTTTCATAAAATAAGTGTAACATGCTTATTTATCCATTCTTCCTTTGATGGCCATTTGGACTGTTATCTGTTCTTTTGGCTGCCAGTGAACACTCTTAAACATATCTCTTCATATTCATGTGTAAAAGTTTATTTAGGTATATACCTAGGAGGGAGTTTCAGGCAACTTTTCAAGAAAAATTTTAAAAATTGTTAAAACATACATCCACCAGCATCACACAAGCTTCTCTCAGCCCCACATCCTCACCAGAGCTTAGTGTTGTTGGACTTTAAGAGTTTTGCAAATCTGCCGCTGTAAAACTATACCTCATTTGTGGTTCTAATTTGCGTTTCCCTTACTGCTAAAGAGGGTGGGAGTTTTCCATGTTTACTGACCGTTCATGGTTATTATTTGGTGAAATGCCTGTTAATGTTTTTTGCCTGCTTTTCTGCTGGCTTGTTTGAAGTGACTGTCTTTATCTTTAGTAACACTTTTTGCCGTAAAGTTGATTTTATCTGATATCAGTGAGTGATTCCAGCTTTCTTTGAGGTCACAGCAGCACAGTGTAGCTTTTCCCGCTCTGTTACCCTACGTTTTAGATATGTCTCTTGTAACTAGCCGATAGTTTTTAAAAAATTCAGACAACAATCTTTATCTTTTAACTGAAGCATTTAGTTCATTTACATTTAATGCAATTAATGACATACTTGAGTTAAAAAAAAACTATTGTTTTTATACTTTCAATTAGTCTTGCCTGTTCTATTTAATTTTCCTTGCATTAATTGCTACCTTTCACAGTGCTTCCATCCCCCCACATCTACTTGTTTAGAAGTTATACACCCTATGTTTATTATTTTAATTGTGTATTTTACTTCTATTAATTTAGGTTATCATATGCATATCTAACTTACTTATTAATGACAATGAATAATTTTACCTTTCCCCTGGGGAACGCACAGAACTTCAAACATTTTTACTCCATTCGTCCTCCTCCCAGCTTATACTACCGTAAAATATTTTATTTCTATCTGTTTTTTAAGCCCACCGGATGTCATGACTGGTTTAATACAATCAGTGCTCATTACATTTGCCCACACATTTACTATATTTCTTTTTTTAATACTTCTTGCAGCTCAGACCTTCCATCTGTGATCACTGACCTTCTGCTCGAAATATATGTTGTAGAATTTCCTTTAATGAGGCTCTGCTGGTGCTAAGTTCTGTTTTGGCTTTTTTTTTGCGGTACGCGGGCCTCTCACTGCTGTGGCCCCTCCCGTTGCGGAGCACAGGCTCCGGACGCGCAGGCTCAGCGGCCATGGCCCACGGGCCCAGCCGCTCCGCGGCACGTGGGATCTTCCCGGACCGGGGCCCGAACCCGCGTTCCCTGCATCGGCAGGCGGACTCTCAACCACCGCGCCACCAGGGAAGCCCCTGTTTTGGCTTATTTTTAAATGTCTTTATTTCCCCTTCATTCTTGTAATATAGTTTTCTGGGTATGGCATTTTTTTAGCATGTTGAAGTTTTTATTACAGTCTCCTCCAGCTTCCATTGTTGGTGTTTCTCTGGCTTCTTTAAAGGATTTCTCTTTTTCCTGTGATGTGTCTGGGCATAGATTTCTGATTTTTCCCACTTAGGAGTCGTTGTGCTTCTAGGATCTATGGATTAAGGTTTTTAGTTGCGGAAAATTCTCTTGCCATTATTTTTTCAAATATTGCCTCTCCTGCATTCTCTCTAGTTTTTCCCTCTGAGTAGAGTATGCTAAACCTTTACACACTGCATTCCAGATCTCTTAGCTTCAATTTCGTATCTTCTCTGTGCTCCAGTCTAGGTAATTTTTCCAATCAATATTTTAGTTCACCATTTCTGTCTGCAGCTATATTTAATCTGTAGTTTTAACCACCCATTGAGACAGTATCAGCGGTTGTATTTAGTTTTAGTTCTGTTTTTAATTCTCAGATTATTGTGCTCATTGTTGATAGTCTTATTTTCTGTTCATTTTTTTGCTTCTATCTTTTTATTTTTGAAGATTCATATTATTGTATATTCTCTCTTGTCAGTAATACCTATAATCCTTAAAGGTTTAACTTTGTTCTTTCTTGTTTATTCTGAGTCTTGTTCACGGTAACTTGTTCCTTTGTGTGTTTGGTGATTATTATTGTGTTACTGTTTGACCGTACTTGTTAGTCTGTGCGACTCCTGTAGGTCTGGGTTGAGGATGCTTTATGCATAGATGACTTATGTGCTTTTGCTGGTTAACCGAGGTGCTACTATACTGAAATATCTTCTAGGCTTGGTGTTTCCAAGTCATGATAGTTGAATAAGTTCAAATCTCAATTCCTTCTAAAGGAGATCTGTAGAAACAAATTCTTGAGGTAGGGGTGTGATAGAGGCTATTACGGTTACTGCTGTTACTATTGCTGTTACTATTGATTTCTGTTCATCTGCTACTGTGGTGAGGAATGGTTTCCTTGTGGGCTTGCTCTGATGGCTACCAGGTTTTGTTTCGGGACTGTCTTTCACTGATGATGTACCCCCTTCAGGAGGGCCAGATTTAAGCAAGGACCTCAGGTGCATTTTCTCCATTTGCCTAAGTCCAAGGATTCAAGTTCATTTCCAGCTCCCCAAACTCTAGGTTGCTGGCTTATTGTCACCCTGAGCCCTCTTGCCGATTTCTTCCCACTCTGCTCTGGTTTCAGATTTGCTCCTTCCCCCTCCTGCTGCCCTCCCCTGCCTCTCTTCATCCCCTGCCTCCCCCCTTCCCCCTCCCCTGTCCTCCCCCTACTCCACCCCCTTGGGTTTCCCTTACTTTCCTGTGAGCTCAGCAGCGCATTTAAAAACGTATTGTTATAATTCATCCAGCGTTTAGGAGTTTTGAAGTAGGGAGGCTGTTTACAATATCTTATTCACAATATTGCAAGAGCAGAAGTCTACCTTTCTCTTAATTTGCAACTCTCAAATTATAGTGCCTTTTTCCTTGCAAGTTAACACCTCTTCTCCCGTTCTTGACCTTGTCTCTGCCTACCTCCTCTGAAACCTGGTTTTGTTATGTCTCTCACAAGTCTATTTCACCTTCAGCCTTTCTTCCCTTCTGTATTCAAATACCCCTGGGATAATATTCCCACATGTCTGTTACCTCTCAAACTACTAGTATCTCCCATTTATTTAAGTACTTAATCAGTAAATATTATTATAAATTTGTTATGTACCAGGAACTACACTGGGTTTTAGATGTTGGCAAATAAGACAGTTAAGGTCCCTTCCAGAATTGGAACTCAGGTTTGTCCGACTCTGAGGTCTAGAATCTTTCTACTGCAGCTCATTTCATGACTTAAGAATGCTCAGATGTATTGACATATTAACTTCAGAAGCAAATATTTAATGAATACCTACTGTGTACCAGGTAATCTTCTAGGGGTTATGATACAACAGGGGGAAAAGGTGAAACATGACCCTCACTCTCATGGAGCTCGTGGTGAGCAGTTAAACAGAGGAGATATACAGGGTACCAGGAAATGATATAATAGAGAGATGTGATCTATTCTGGGGGTCAGAAAAGGCATCCCCAAGAAGTAACAAACTCAACCCTCTCTGCTTATACTTCCTCACTACTGGTTCAGCTTCATCTTGTCGCTAAAATGCTATCTTGAGGATTATTAATGACCCCCAAATATCTGAATCCCATGGCTGTTTTCCACATTTCTTTTCTTTTCTTTTTTTGATGTGGACCATTTTTAAAGTCTTTACTGAATTTGTTACAATATTGCTTCTGTTCTATGTTTTGGTTTTTTGGCCGCGAGGCATGTGGGATCTTAGCTCCCTGACCAGGGATGGAACCCGCACCCCCTGCATTGGAAGGCAAAGTCTTAACCACTGGACCACCAGGGAAGTCCCTCCACTTTTCTTTTTAAATGTCTCTGTAGCAGGCAACGTTCTTTGACACCAACCCTCTCTCTTCCTTGAAGCCTTGAAATCAGTCTTTGAATTTCTCTCTTACTTTATATGCAGGTGGTGGCCCAATTCTATACTATAGGCCTTCCTCTGCAACCTATTTCATAGCCAATGTTTTCTGTCCCAGGAGACGGCTCTAGTTAAGGACCTCATCATTCTTTGACTAACTTTTTGCGGCACTCTCTGCCCATTCTCCATCCCCAGCTCTACCCTCACCAAAGCTGCTGCTTCAATTCAGTTGTTCTCAGCCTTGGTTTTCCATTAGAATCACCCGAGGTGCTTTAAAAGACGTTGATACCCAGATCTCACCCCCAGATTTCTGATTCAATGGATTTGCTGGGGGGCTTTGTGCACAGGGTTTTCTGAAAGCTCCCCAGGTGATTCTAACATGCGGCCATTATTATGACCTGTTGCTCTAATCTCATGGTTCTCACACTTTAGAGCGTATCAGAATCCCCCGGAGGGCTTATTCAGACCGCTGGGCTCCACCCTCAGATTTTCTAATTCAGTGAGCCTGCAGCAGGCCTGCAGTTCTAACAAGCTCTCAGGTGAAGATGATGATGCTGGGCCGGGGACCGCAGCTCTAATTCTAGAGCCGTTGTCAAATTTTCCTAAACAAGAGGTCTCAGAATATCAGTCCTCTGTAACAAAACCTTTAGGTCTCCCTGTGATCTATCAAAATAAGTACAGACCACTCATCATGGCCTTCAGAGCATTTTACCACCTGGTCCTCGATTCCTATCCTGCTATATTTCCCATTCTCTGCGCCAACCATACAGGACCACTGGCTCTTCTTTAAACAAACATACCCACTACTGTCTTGCCTTTGTATATTTGCTTATGTTGTTATCCCGGCTGACGCTCTTATTTTCATGTGTTCACCCGTCGCAGTTCCACCCGTCCTTCAAGGTTATCTCGTATACCTTTCACAGTGATGCTCCCTTACCTCACTCCCCAACTCCCAACACACACACACACATTCACTTCCTCTCTCAGTCACTCATTCACTTCACTCGGTATCAAAATTTCCCCATTCCCCACCTGGATCTCCCCAAAATCTTTGTGCGAGGGCTGCCCAACAGGATCTACCTCATATGTCTTCCTGCTTTACCCTCCCACAACCTAGCCAACTAAATTATACATGCCTTGAAGGTAAGGAATGCTTTGTATTTATCTTTTTGTATCCTGTAGCCTTGCTACTCAGTGTGGTCCAAGGCCCAGCAGCATTGACTGTGTCACCTGGGTGCTTATTAGGGATGTGAAATCCCGGATCCCACCCCAGAAGTACTGAATCAGAATGTGCGTTTAGAGAATCTGTGGGTGATTCTTATGCACAGTAAAGCTTGAGAAGGAGCTCTATAGTGCCTAGAACAGTTTGGCACATAGTGAGTATGTGGTAAATATTTGCTGACTTGAATTACCCGGAATAGACAGTACAGCAGAGAATAGATGAGTGCTTTTTCCACCTCCCTCAGGGGTGCAGCTCTTCAAATTGCTTCCTGCATCTGTTTTGCAATAAACAGTAGGACTCACTGAGGCAAGACTGAGTCAGAACACAGGATTAGGTGCACTGGGGAGATAGCAGAAAGCAGGAGCACTTCTCTGGACGAGTTTGTAATCTAACTCAGCAGACGAGACAGGCTCGCTGGGAGGATATACTGAGTTTGGGGTGACTAGATAATAGCCTGGTTACAGAACAATTCTGCCAAAATATGCAAAGCCCCCCACCACCTGTGGAGGCTGCAGCACAACGAGGAGTGTTTCTTTCTCTCCTTCTGGAGTTTTGGGCACCTCTCCTCTTGAACAGTTTGACTTCTTATTCAGAATCCTAGGAGGGAGATATTGATCAGGAGTATTGCCTGGTACCGTTAGTCGCCTCAGTGTAAGGGACTGCCCTGAATTTGTGCACATCAAGTCAATGAATAGGATTATCTGTCAGACATTTTCTTGTTCCACACTTGATGGTACAATCTATGTACATAGTCCATTCCTGGCTTTCACTGACAGAGAGAAAATGTTCATTTAATCAGTAATTATTTTTAAAACATTTATTTAAACACTTACATTTAAAACACTTCATTCTGAAAAGGGTTTGAGACAGTTTACAACATTAACATCTATGTGACTCATATGTGAGGAAAATAGAAATGGAAAATTTTAGAACTTAAGTCTGTAGAAAGAATAACACTTATACATAGGCATTCTGAATGCATCCATATACGAGGCATAAATATTTTTATAGATGAAAGAATATTTGTGTGGAAATTTAAGTCAGAACAGTTCATGCTTGTTGCTGGTGTAATCACAGGAAAATACACTTAGGCCCTTCTGCAGCTGGGGCACTTTAATGGGCACTTTAAGACAGACTGAAACAACCACTTGGAGATTACGCCTGTAGAAGTCATATTCCTTCCTTCCTTCACTTACCCGTTTCTCTATCTACCCAAACATGTAGTCAACAAAAATGTATCAAGTACCCAATTACTGGGGCTCCAAATGAGAACAAGTACGTTTTGAATATCAGATATGTGCTTTTTGTTATAAATATGACCAGTAAGAATGGTGAAAAAATAAGCGAACTAGTTATTTGATGTGCAAACAACTAAAGTTTGATGTATGAAATGACTGATCTTTTTCTCCTGTTGAGATGATTGGCCTCATACGGTCACCAAGATAACCTTCATTGGGTTGCTGTTTTTCTTGTTACTTTCTAAGATGGCTCCCTTAACTGTTTTTCTCAATGTCATGGCTCTATCTCAGTATTAGCAGAGACATTTCCATCTTTCATTGCCTGATATCCCCAAGTGTCTCCAATTAACTTGTGGAAGGTTGTGACTTTGTTTTTTTTTTTTGTTTGTTTGTTTGTTTTTTACCATTTTTCATACCACAGAACTCATTTTCAATGGCTGTGTTTCTTAAATAACCACATGACATTTTTTGAGAGAGGAGATAAGTAGGGCATCAAATAAAATAACAAGATAAGGTGCTGTACTCTAAAAGATTGGAAATTACTCATGTTATCTTTTTAGAGTCAGCTTCCATCCACGATCCTCTCTCTCTCCTTTTTTCTCTGTCAAAAAAATCACAGCCTGACCCTGTCTGTAAACAATGAATATGTTACTCTAAATTCAATAATATTTCAGCTTAGAAAATAATAAGCGATCACTTCTTTGTTGTTAATCACTTGCCCTACTTAATTCGTTCATTATATTCTGAAGCTCTGAGATTAAGCCCCCAGGCTGGAGAGCTTCATATGAATCCTTTCTTTTTATCTATTCTAAGTTAGATTAAGTCTAGGTCCTGTTTAATGAGGGGCCACTTGCTAGGTTTTCACGCAGAAAGAATTCCTCATCCTCAATGGTATGTATATACAAAATAAATTATCATTTTAAAAAAAATTTCTGTCTACTGCTTCTTGTAGGAATGACTCACTATAAGCTCCCTGGGATCTGGGCAGCTGGATTTCTCTGATTTGGATTTTTTCTCCTTTCATGAAAACCATATCTTGTTTTTCATGATATTTCGGGGTTGTGAGATCATGAAGTGATTTCTAGATAGCATTAAGCTCCGTGCCGTGATGAACATGGGGGAGGGGGTATGGGTATCAGAAATGAGTCAAGTTATGGGACGTCCCATGCTCCAGGCCATTTGTACACTTTTTGGTATAACTTGCTTTAAGATGGGCGCAACTAGTTCATGTTTCTGCCCCAGATCCTCTCATATGTGTGTGTGCGTGCGTGTGCATGCACATACGTGTGTGCATGATTGTAACACAGAGTCCATAATTGGATTTCCCCTTAAATGCTGCCGTTTGCTGAACATCGCGGCTCCAGACTAAAAGTGCACACATGGGAGTGTTTCCAGTGTGTACTGCATTATGTCGAAGACTAGACTCATAAGGCTCTATCATCACAACCGAGAGTCATTCTGTGTTCATTGCAGCTGCTGAGATAACGGTATTACTTTCCCCATAGGCCTGCTTGGCTAGACCGGGACTCAGCAGCCCCATAGTAAGGCTGGAAGTAGTCAGGGGGACAGGAAAAAGGAGACAGAAAACATAGAGCAAAAGGTCCCATGGGAGGCAACAAGACACCAGTAGTGCCAGCCGTAACCCCAATGGCGCCATTCCCAGACCATTCTAGCCAGCCTGGATCTTCAAGTCTGCTTATTGGGACAAATTAATGTGTTTGGTAAGAACCCACTAGTGATGAGGCCGGCGGCTTGGGTGATGTTATCATATGGTCCACTTGGCTTTGTATAAAGGAAAAATCATTTTCACACACTGCTACTGCCACTAATCACCAACTAAGAAAACCAAGACTAAGTGCGAATGGCAGTGTGCAGCTCACTACTAACAGCTGCACATCAGCCCTGAAGCAGGCTATATACGATTAAAGACTTTCTCCCAAATAATCGTAAAAGAGCACATGGACTTTATGAGGTTTAATATTCTGCTATTTTACAGTTCTGCCCTGACAATGGCATTCTAGAACAGTGCTTTTCCTAAACTCTTTTCATGCCCTGGAACAACGAGACTGTAATAATGTCTGTTCGTTCTCCTTGGGTAACCAGAAGAGGCTGTACATGATTGGAAAAGACAGGCCTAGGGGCTCTGGCTGGCCCAGGTCTCCCCCATCCGCCGTGAAGACTGAAGGGATCAAAACAGGGCACTGTAACCCCTAGTTGGATGAGCTCTGTTCTAGAGCATTTCAACAAAATGGGGTTCTACCACTTAATTCTGAAATCGATTTTGAAGGGATTACTCTACCAAGCATATTGATCTATTTAACCTTCTGGCCTGTGTGTGTGTGTGTGTGTGTGTGTGTGTGTGTGTGTATTTCTGTGAGTACGTTTTTATGTTTCCCTTAAATCATTCCTCTTTCAAATTTGTACTTCCAAGACTGAGTCAGTCATGAGGTTGATTGCCCCAAGGAAGGAGAGGGCAAAACCTGCCCAAAACAAAGAGGTTGTTGATCAGCTTGAAGTCTCAAAATTGATTATTTTGAGACCACAGAAAGAGCATTGTTTTGAAAGCCCCGCTCTGTTGAGAGAGAAAATGATTTCCTAAATCCCTTTAGCTCTCATTTAACATATGACAAACTGGTCACAGCTGACTAGATCATGGATGTTTACTATATTCTTAAAATAGAACTCAGGATATGAGAAAAGAAGTAGAAACTCTGTTCCGTCTGGTCCTGGTGGGTATAGGGGGAAGAAGGAGAGGGAAGGAGAGGGAGGAATTCAGATGCTGGGGTCTTTGTTTTCCCTCTCTTTGGGGATGCAGGTTAGAGTAAGGAGGTTATTTAGATCTTTCCAGGTTGGTGTGAAGGAGCCTGAAAACATCAGGAGGCAGAGGGACAAGGTATTCTTGTCATAGTTTTGAGAGGCCTCAGACCTCTTGTCGGAGTAGCAGTGCAGCACTGCAAGTTTCCTATACCCGAGTGAGGGAGTGAGGACAGGTTGAGAATGCCTGGAGCTAGAACAAAATTGACTCTGTGAATGAGGACTCAAGTCTGAAGGGGAACGACGATGGACTCTGCTGCTGGCTATGAGCTGGTTGGCCCAAAATGTCAGATGGAACTCACTCTACCTTAGTAGATGTCACCAGTCCAAGGAGCAGAACAGAGTGCTCTGCTATAGATACCAGCTAGGATCTAGGGGACACTGTATGGACTCCCAGACTCTTGCTTTGCTACTGCTATCATGAGTATGGCAGAAAGGCTCTAAGATGGTCCCCCATGAGCCCCAGCTGCTGGTGTTCACAACCTTGTATAATACCCTCCACTTGAGTGTGGGTGGGACCTGTGATTTGCTTCTGTCCAACTTGATAGAATGGGGATGCTGCTCCCATGATAATGTCAAAGATAAAGTGATGCCACTGCCATGATAATGCTATATTACATAAGACTTCATCTTGCAGACTGTCTCTAGTCTCTTATTCTCTGTTGCTGACTTGGAAGAAGCAAGCTGTCATCAATTGTACTGCCCCAAAGAAGTAAATTCTGACAATAGCCTGAATGATCTTGGAAGTGGATCCTTCCCCAGTCGAGCCTCCAGATGAGGAGAAACCTTAGTTGTAGCCTTAAGGAACACCTTAATTGCAGCCTTGTGAGATCCTGAGCAAAGGACCCAGTTAAGCTGTACCCAGACCTCTGACCCACAGAAACAGTGAAATAATGAATGTGTGTTGTTTTAAGCCACTGAGGTTGTGGCATTTTGTTACACAGTATAGAAAACAAATATGCGTAGTATCACATAATCTTCAGCCCCCTTACACACCGTCTTTAAGAGAAGGAGAGGAGGAGAGAATCTAGAAGACCCAAGAGAGACTGAGTTAAAAAGAGACCATTAACATCAGAGGAGACTGGATCAGACTGAGTTTACTCAACTGCAGGAAATTTGTTGGAATATCCAGGAATGTGGGGTGGTTAGAATCGTGGGGAAGTTTTTATAGACTCCAGAGAAATATGGCACTTTTTTGTACATCTGAGTCTAGTGGGGGTAAATTAGTAATACACACACACACACACACACACACACACACACCACACACACACACTTCAGACATAATATTAACATTATCTTGGAATTTATATCCCGAGTCATTTAGGGGGTTGCCATCCTTCTTGGATTCAGAGTGTTCATGTCTAGGATACTTCTTTACTATAACCTGATGTTAAATAGAGATCAACCTGTGAACATCAAGGAGAATGAAATAGATTAAAGAGCCCCATTAACATCCTGTTTCTTTGAACACAGTTCAATAAAAGGAATAAAGCCCAGTATCGATGGCTTTTGTTTGTGAGGTTTGGACTGCTCAGTATAATGTGCCCCCATTTGGGAAATTGTATCTTCATTTGTAAGAAACCTTAAGATATGGAGAGAGCATTAAAATGGCCCAGTTGATTAATTACACTTGGATGGAGTTCAGATTTGTTCATGGCAATGCATCTGGGAAACAGTACCCAGTGACAGAGTTCAGGCATCCTTCGGCAGTCATGTGGCTCGTGTTGACAGTGTGAAATGAAGGCTTTGCCCTCTGACAGGGAAACCAGAACAGATCACAGGTAGAGTTCAAGAGATTGTTCACTTGGGCGTCCCTCGGCAGACTTGGATTTCTCCAACAATAAAGGCACTGATGGAGTTTTGTTAGATTCCGGCAAAATGAAGGTTGGCACAGTGTTTGGTTTTCCTTCCCAGCTCTGCCAGAGCCAATCATTCCTGAATAGCAACCTCCCTGTCACTTTTCAGCAGGGTCGCACCCTTGTAGGGTGCCAGATTCGGTGCCTCCCTGACACCTCGCTTAGTGTGGACAAGATCACTGACTTCCCATCCCTCTGATACCTGAGGAGAGATTCATCTCCAGACTCCTCAAGTGATGATCCAGCACTCCAGTGAGCCCTGGACTAAGAAAATGTCTCTGGGCAAGCATTGCCTAGAAGGAAACAAAAGGATGTATTGTTGTCCTTCCAGAAATGGACATGAAGATGAGGTAGAAGGATTCCATTGCGGAGGGTGAGGTTTGGCAGTGGCTACACCAGCAGCTGGCAACAACATGGGGTGGCAAGCCATGGGTGCAGCCCGGGGCCTTTAGTACAACAGAGAAAGGGGAGGATAAATCAAGCACCGGGTTGTGTTGTGAGGTTCTTCTCCCTTCTGGTTCTTTTTCAGCAAAGTTAAATAATCAGCTGCTAAATTTGATTTTTCTCACATTTGCACACACCACTGGTACACAGTAGATACGCCTGAGTTCTGTTAATTTCCTCAAAAATAGTGCCTTGAAAGAGAAAATGGTCCTGTTGAGACAGTGTGATGGTAAGAAAGAGCTTCCTTTAATACATTTAAAGTGCAATGGATTGATTTATTTTTTACATGAAAAGGTTTAAGTTAGGGAGGGTAGGCATGAAGGTAGGGAAATATCTATGTGTGTGTCCGTGTCCGTGTCCGTGTGTGTGTGTGTGTGTGCGCGTGCGCGTGTCTGTTCTTAAAACAGCTACACTGGTTCGGCTATTGCCCCATTCATATATTATCCTTCCTAGAGCTGAAGCAATCTGTTTGTTCAGGAGGAATAGTAAAGGCTTTGCATCACTCTGCATCTGGGTACTGTATTGGCGGCGCTGTGCAGGAGGCCTGCTTCCCACTGACTTCTTTAGAGAAAAGAACAGTAACATTTCAGCTCCACAGTGGGCTGTTATCAAATATTTTGAACTGTAATCTTGTAATTACTATTAATGTTGCATTAAAAGATTATTTAATGAAGGAGATCATGCCGGGAACAAGCGTTATAATGGCTCCAAGCTGCCTGCCTTTCACATGCCTGGAAAAATTCCCTGCTCTTGTGGAAAGCGAAGACGAGCCAGTCCTAAACAATAGGCTTCATACTAAATGTGTTAAGACCTGTGGTGCTTTTGGCAAACACACACACACACACACACACACACACACAGACAGACAGACAGACACACACACACACACATCCCTTGAAGACATGAATAAAAAACTGATAGCGGTGGCTCAAGGCAAGTCGAGCAGAAGTTCTAGCTTCAAATACCACAGTGTTTAATCCGAGGCCGTGGAGTCAAAACTTCCCATGGAGAAACTCGGTGGAGTCTGTCTTCAGGTGTGTTTTATCTGGAGAAGGATTTCCCCAGCTGATCTCCTACCAGTTTCCGGGTCCTGTTTTTTTTTCAGAGCCGGGTTTTCAGCCACGGCCATGTGTCTTACAGAGAAATTGGGTGACAAAGCAAGGAAATTGCCCTGTTGCAAACTAGTAGAGGTGCTTATTTGTGCTTATTTGCGTTCCGTTTGGACATATATTTGATCAGTGCAGTCTAAAATCCTTGTTTGGGAAACTCAGTTGAACATTCGCCTGTGCAGGTCGAGAAACAGAATTTCTGCAGACCAAACAGGGAGTTTGGTTTCTGTAAGCAAGTCCTCCAAACACCAAGAGCTTGTCTGTCGGCACCAATGGAAAGGGACTGTCCTTTACTGAACACTTTACATGTTCAGTAGCTGAGCTCAGTGCTGTGCACATAGCTGCCAAGTGCAGGGCTTCTTAGCTTCGGCCCTGTTGACGTCTGGGGCTGGATGACACTTTGTTGTGAGGAGGTGTCATGTGCCTTGTAGGCTATTGAGTGGCGTCCTTGACCTCCATCCACTAGATGCCTGTAGCACCCCCTGCCCAGTATGACAACCAAAAATGTCTCCAGACATTGTCCCCTAGTGGGGGGAGCAGATTTGTCCCCAGTGGAGAACCACTGCTCTACTATGGTCCTCCAATCCTTTGTAGCAGGTGCTATTATTCTCCGCATTTTCCAGATGCGGAAGCTGAAGCTGTAAGAGGCGGTGACTCACCAAAAGCACACCACTCGTGTGTGGCAGAGTCCCCAGCTCCTTCAGCTCTGCTGGGGTCTCCAGGTCATTAGGTCATGAGACTAGCAGAGTGGGCCTGAGCATAAGCTTTCGGCCACCTGGGAAGTAGGTCAGTTCGCAGGTTGAGGCCTGAGTTTTGCCCAGTGGAGTTGAGGTGACTGTCGCTTTAAAGGGAGAGTAGTAGAATTAGGACTGGAAGCTTGAGGTCCTTCCCAGGACTCTCTGCTTCATATTTAGCAGTGGCCAATCATCATCATGATCATCATCATTGGGATGGAAGAGATTTCAGATTTTGAGGATGAATTCCTTTCTCGAGCTAAGCCCCACCATCTTTCTGGATGTCTGGGATTCACCTAGAGCCAAATAGAAAGAAGAGGGGTGAGGCCTCAGGAGGGACTGGGTCCTAATCCTGTGTGACTTTGGGCAAGGCCTTGCCCCCGCCTCTCTGGACCTCATTTGGACACGTGTATAAGGACAGGGTTAGATTGATCTCCAAAGGCCATTTCAGCTCTAACCCTCTTACAAGAAGGCTTAGCCAGTATTAATTGTAGCTTGTGTTATGTGCCCTTGGGATCCCGCATTCCTGGCTTACTGGCTATGGATTGGGTGAATGCCTTGGGGAAGCCTTATTACAGAGGGGCTCAGGGATTCCTTCCTTCAGCAGGACCTAGGCACAGTCCAGTTCTAAGGGGAAATGCACAGAGAGGGAAATTCTGTGTCACTGCTTGTTTTTCCAGGTTTTAAAAACCATTGCCATCAACCTGGGGAAATGCCACTGATTTGGTGTCATAAAAAGAGTATAAAAAGTTTTGCTCACAGTGTTATAGTTTTTATTAGGGTGCTGGGGAAAGAACAACAGAGCATTCCTTATTATATATCTTCAGGTCAGAATTTTATTGCTTTTGGCCAAAGGCCATTGAAAGACTCATAGAGCAAAGGGTAGATACAATGTGATTTTTAAAAAGAAATTATAAAGATCAAAACAGAATTAAGGGGCTTCCCTGGTGGCGCAGTGGTTGAGAGTCCGCCTGCCGATGCAGGGGATACGGGTTCGTGCCCCGGTCCGGGAAGATCCCACATGCTGCAGAGCGGCTGGGCCCGTGAGCCATGGCCGCTGAGCCTGCGCTTCTGGAGCCTGTGCTGCGCAACGGGAGAGGCCACAACGGTGAGAGGACCGCGTACCGCAAACAAAAACCAAAAACCAAAAAAAGCAATTAAGTTACAGTGAATCTCTGAGTGGAAGAGCTGGCCACATTTTAGCATTGTTTTCAGAAAAGGAATCAGTGCTCTCCGCTGTTTTAACTCGGGTCTACAATAGCTTATGCTTTGGTAAGTGAAGAATTCAATACAAATAGGCACTTGAAATATATGCCTGCAAAATACAGTGAGTGGTTAAAATTATCCCCCAGACTTTTGGGTTATTTCCAGAAACAGATCATTTTGTGCACAACCAGGGGCTTCACCCACATGTGCCGGTTTCCAGGCCAGGAGATTCTGGCCGGCACTGTCTTCAGTCATGGAAGTGAGTGGGCTTTGGACATAGAGTTCTGTAAAGCAGTGGTCCTCCACCTTGACTGCTCATCTGAACCCCCTGGGGAGCTTTAGAAAATATTGTTGCCTGGGTCGCACTACCTGCGATTCTGACTTCATTGGCCTGGCATGTGGCCTGGGCATCTGAACAGCCAACGTTAAGATTTGTATCAATACTATGAAGCTTTGTCTCTGAAAGGTAAGTTTTCCCAAGTGACTCCTTTTCATTATTCCACAACCACCTGGGAAATGGTACATGGCATGGTAATAGTTCTGGGCACATAGTAAGTACTGAGTCAATGTGTGTTCCATCTGAATCTGAATCTAGAAGAATTATACCTCTAAAAGAGCAAGGTCATCAAACAGAGTATCTGATCAAAGATCTCTTCATATAGATTCTCTTTGCTTCCACTTCTCACCTCAACTCCATTTCTGTACATGCAGTTGTCCAATGGACACCCCCTTACATGTCCTACGAGGACCTCACATCCCATATGCTTGAGCCCCAACTCGTCAGCGTTCTCCTCAAAACCTCTTTCTTTTTTTCGGTTCTCCATTGGCAGTGAGAGACACCACCATTCAACCAACATCTAACTCCTCTCTTTACTGTCTCTCAACTGTCACATCCATTCAGCCAGAGCCTTTTAAATTCCACATCAGAAATGCCTCTGTAGTCTGTCTCCTCCCTTCGTTTTTCTTTTTTTTTCTCTATCACCGTTATCACTGCTTTAATATAGGCACCTGTCCTCCCTTGTTGGTGGAGTCCCTGGAGATCACATCTCTGGCTGTTCATTAGAACCATCTGGGGGAACTTTGAAACCATTGGATTGACTGAGGTCACCTCCAAATACTAGTTTCAAATGCTCTGGGATGGGTTGGCAAATAGGCATGTTTTTGAAAACTCCCTACTTTCTAATATGTGGCCAGGGCTGAGGATCTCTGAGTCTTGTAAACGTCTCTTAACAACAGCCTCCCTGCCTCCAGGCATGTATATTCTGTTACCTTCTGATATAATCTTAGGAAATTGCCATTTAAGCTCTTCAGTGTCTCCTCATGACCTCTGTGGTAAAGTCCCCACTCCTTTGCAAGGCGCTGATGGTCCTTGGAGATCTGGTCCCAGCCAACTTTTGTGTCCCATCCCTTACCATTTCCTTTTCGCACTCTACTCCATGGGCTCACATACCTCTGAGTTTGTTCCTGCTGTTCCCTCTCCCCGAGTGCCTTTTCATCCTTCTCTGCTCAACCTTTCTTTTAGTAATGATCATATTGAAGACTAATTAAAATAGCTTACGTGTTTGTTTCCTCACCTCTCTCCACCCCAACTGGTTGTGATCTCCTTGAGGACAGGGACCGTGTTGTATTCACTTTGTATCCCCACTGCCTGGGTTACTGCGTTGTGCACTGTAGAGATTCAATAAATTGATTCAACTAAATAGGCTAGTGCCTACTTTGACCCTGTAAATCAAAGAAAATAGAATAGAATTGACACAACACAAATTATTTATAAAATCTGTGCTTCCTGTTGTGAAGCTGAAGCCAACATAAATTTGAGACCTAGTTCTCGAGGGAAAATGGCAGTTTCTTTAAGTATTTTATTATGGTCCCACGAATACAGTCTGATGCAAATCCAAAATGACTGAATTAGTGCCTCCGAGGTACTGAGAGGTGGTGGTGTTGGTAAATACAGGTGTTTTTCGGAGACTTTTTTGTGACGTTTCCAGGTTTGCCCTCTGTTTATTGTCCCAATCCCATTCCTTTGTTCAGATAGAATTTGGGTCACTAAATTACACTGTGGAAGAGTTTTAGAGGAAGATCGATTAAGTGGCCCCCTTTGGTGCAAGAGAGTTTCTCTCTGGCTCCTACAGCTTTAGTGACTGTGGCCTTTAATGTCTTAGTATGTCATTTCCAGAAAGTGCTTAGTTAAAATAAATACCTAGCTATTTAAATACCCAGTACCAATCAATTGACTGATAATATAGAGCCCATCAAATTGCTGGTTTGCCCCCTTCCAAACATCAATTTTCTTTTTGGATAATTAATATTTAATGATGATTCTTTAAGTGAGTCATACCATCTAGAGATACACACACACACAAACACACGCACACACACACACACGTATATTGAGGCTAAGTGAATGTTTTTATATCTATTTACACCACTCCTCATTTTACAGAGGACTTGAGGCAACTTATAAGAGGACAGAAAATTACATAAAAATTAGGAAAAAATTTGAGGATTATAAAGGTTACAAGCTGTTACAAAATATTGGCAAACACAGGGATAGAGATTCTAGATAGAGCTGAGTCAGGAAAAACACTTGAGCAGCAAGAGAGCTTTTGACAATTTGGCATTAGATGGTTATCCTGGATCTTATAGAATAAATGTATGCTGTCTATTTTATAAAATATTTATTAAGAAGGAAAAAGTTTCACGACTGATTAGTCTGTATCTTTTTGATTTACAGATTAAAATTGTAAACAAGGATCATTAGCAGAGTATCCATTCGGGGTATTTCTAGGATCCCATGTCCAAGCAACAAGTTGCAGCACTCTCCAGTGCTACATTGGCAGGACAGCCCAGGACCCGGGACTACCTCACTGTTTAAGAAAATAGAAATAGGCAGGAGAAAAGTCACCAGGAACAGCCCCTGCAGTACATAAACTGAATAATAAGCGCAGGCCTAAAACTTTAAAGTTTATTGCTTACATGCAACAGCGATTTAGCAATTGTATGGAGGTAATCAAATACCCTGTAATCTGATTTCAAGATTAAGTAGGTCATTAAGGTGAAGGTTGAATAGAAGGGGGACTAAGATATGCCCTTGCTTCACCCCTTGGTCAAAGAACTGGAAATTCCTGCCTTTATTTTATCAAGGGTGCCAGTGAGAACCTGCTGAAGCAGAAGTAAGAGATGCCCATCAATGATGGGGCAAGGCTGCAGGGCCGGAGCTGATTTCTGGCGACGGAGCCAAAGGCTGCAGCGAAATCTTCAAACGCGGCAGAGTCGTGTTTAATAGGGCTTCATGTACTTTGTTGCACAAAAAGACAAAGAAATGTTTTATTATGTATAAAATTCTATGGGCACTGAGAGCAAGTCATGCTAAACTGAACTTAATGTCTGAAATGTCTATCTAAAAAGAGTTTAAAAGGCTATTACTAGATTCTTAGGTCAGGGGAATGCTATAGATGTAAAACAGCAGGTTTTCTGCGCTGTGTTTGATATTTCTTCGTTCAGCAAATATTTATTAAGTCATTACTATCTGCCGCTCTGTGCCACGTACTGTTCTAGGTGCTAGGGGTACAGCAGTGGACAGAGCAGTGCAAAATCCATGTTTCTTGGAGCTGACATTCCAGCGGGAAAGAGAGAAAACAATCAATTGAACAACTAAATCTTATGTCTGCTGATGTTAAGTGCTGGGGGCTAGAGGGACCACAGGGGCCTGGGGATGGAGCAGGGGATATTATTTAATATAGGATGACTGGGGCAGGCCCCTCTATTTTTTTTATAGTCAGTCTACTTTTTTTTATTGATGTAGAGTTGATATACAATATTTTATATGTTACAGGTGTACAATATAGTGATATACAATTTTTTTTTGGTCAATCCCAAACTCCCTAACTATCCCTTCCCCCCAGTAACCATAAGTCGTTCTCTGAGTCTGTGAGTCCATTTCTGTTTTGTAAATAAGTTCATTTGTATCGTTTATTTTTAGATTCCACATATAAGTGATACCGTACAATATTTCTCTTTCTCTGTCTGACTTACTGCACTCAGTATGAGAATCTCTAGGTCCATCCATGTTGCTGCAAATGGCATTATTTCATTCTTTTTAATGGCTGAGTAATATTCCATTGTGTATATGTACCACAACTTCTTTATCCATTTCTCTATTGATGGAAATGTAGGTTGCTTCCTTGTCTCGGCAATTGTAAACAGAGCTGCAGTGAATATTGGGGTGCACGTATCTTTTTGGACCACGTTTTTCTACAGATATATGCCCAGGAATGGGATTGCAGGATCATATGGTAGTTCTATTTTAAGTTTTTTAAGGAACCTCCATACTGTTCTCCACAGTGGCTGTATCAATTTACATTCCCACCAACAGTGCAAGAGGGTTCCCTTTTCTCCACACCCTCTCCAGCATTTATTGTTTCTAGATTTTTTGATGATGGCCATTCCGACTGCTGTGAGGTGATATCTCATTGTAGTTTTGATTTGCATTTCTCTAATGATTAGCAATGTTGAACATCTTTTCATGTGCCTCTTGGCCTTCTGTATGTCTTCTTTGGAGAAATGTCTATTTAGGTCTTCTCAGGCCCCTCTATTAAGGTAATTGTGAGCTGAGATCTGAAGGAACGGAGAGAACAAGCCATGTGTTTGCCTGGGTAGAGCATCCAGGGCAGAGGGAACAGCAAGTACAGAGGTCCTGAAGTATAAAGGTAGGTGTTTCTTTTTTAAAAAAAATAATTAATTAATTAATTAAATTTATTTTTTGGCTGCACTGGGTCTTCAATGCTGCGCGTGGGCTTTCTCTAGTTGTGGCGAGCAGGGGCTACTCTTTGTTGCAGTGCGCGGGCTTCTCATTGTGGTGGCTTCTTTTGTTGTGGAGCGTGGGCTCTAGGCGCACGGGCTTCAGTAGTTGTGGCACGTGGGCTCAGTAGTTGTGGTGCACGGGCTTAGTTGCTCCACGGCATGTGGGATCTTCCCGGACCAGGGCTCGAACCCGTGTCCCCTGCATTGGCAGGCGGATTCTTAACCACTGCACCACCAGGGAAGTCCCAAAGGTGGGTGTTTCAAAACTGGCAAGGAGGCCAGCATGCCTGGAGCTGAACGAGCCAGCAGGAGAGTGAAGGGAACCACTGCACCCAGGGAAGTCCCAAAGGTGGGTGTTTCAAAACTGGCAAGGAGGCCAGCATGCCTGGAGCTGAACGAGCCAGCAGGAGAGTGAAGGGAGAGGAGGACAGTGATGCCAGAGGATGGGAAGTAGGGGGCACGTAATGGTGTTCAGTCATGGTGAGGGGCTTGGACTTTACTGTGAGCGGAACGGGAGGCTAGGGTCTCTTATGGCATCTTGAAGATGGAGAAATGAATACTGGATGGAAGTACAGTTCAGTAAGTTTCTGGCCAGTGGAGCCACTACAACCAAAGTGATGATTACTGGGTCAGTGTAAAAGTGCAGGGAGATCTTTAAGTGGCATTCCCTGGATCTCTGCACTTGGCCGCACCATCATATGTGATGCTTTCCTTTGACTTAGGTTAAATAATCATGGTTATGTTACTAATAGCTAATACTTAAATAGAACCTAGTTCAAGCCAAGCACAGTTCCAATTGCTTTACTTGTATCCACACATTAAATTCTTACAACAGCTTTGTGAGTAAGCACTGTTGTTACTATCACTTAACCGGTGAGGCAGCGGAAGCACTGAAAGGCAAAATAAAGTTCCCAAGGTCACAAGGCTAGCAAGATGGTGGCCGGGTTCCAGAGTCCATACCAATCACCATACCATACTCTCAGTATAGAACACAGATATGTTCACCAAATTTCCAGATAAAACAATGCTAGACTAAGTGATAATATGTTAGTTGACAAAAGCAGGGCTCATGTGAAAGACACTTTTACGTTGTCATCTAGAACACAAAACATACACACATAATCTCCCAAACACAAGTTCTGTGTAACAGTACTTACTTTTACTATGTGAGATGTACTCTGATATCTTCTTTTCTAATTTTATTTTCTTTTAAAGAGGACATGACAACCAAATGAATTCCACATCACACTAATGGGTCCCAGCCCACAATTTGAAAAACACTGGCCTAGAGCAATGTGTTAGTGGAGCCTAATCCTCCCAGGATGCAAGGTACCGCTTGCATTTGTCACCTGACCCATGAACACACACCTCCCGTCCAGGTATTTCCTGGGAATTGCATTCAGTAACCGAATAAAGAGGAGCTGATGAATGGACCGAGGGGAGAACATCATTTCGGCTCTATAGAAATTCCCCCATGGAGTAGAGGGACAATGACCCGTTTTCTCGTCAGGGGAACCTAGCACAGCTGAACCAGTGGGGACGGCAGGAAGGTGAATTCTGTATCCAGCTGTGTAGCACAGTCCGGGCCATGGAATGTATTGTCCAGTCCAGTGTCAATGACTTTGCAGTTGTACTTGGTAGGAATTCCCCCAGGATTTTGGCAGTAGACCTGCCAACAGCCTAGTGTTCCATCCTTTCTTGAGTGTCTTTATAGGAATTTTAAGAGAGAAAGTGTATCAAGGGCTGATGATCTCAACTGCGATGTGGTAGATGATTTTTGCTAAAGTTCAACATTTATTGTTGAATTTAGTAGTAGTATACTTTACTAGTTTTATATTCCAATTCCTTCCTTGCTTCCTTTCATTTCCTTCCCTCCCTCCCCGCTTCCTTCCTTCCTTCCCTCCCTCCCTCCCTCCCCCCTTCCTTCCTTCCTTCCTTCCTTCCCTCCCTTCCTCCCTCCTTCCTTCCTTCCTTCTTTCCCTCCTTCCTTCCCAGCATAGCAGACCATCATTTGAGTCCCAATCATTTATTATTACTTTTTAACAGAGAACTAGATTTGGGGTAATTATTGATTCCTTTGAGGAAACAGTAAATTTAATATCCCTAAATACAACATTAAAATAGAAAAAATATCATTTAAAGATAAATTTATCTTTACATATTTAAAGTACCATTAATTTAACACCTTGGCAGGTACATCTTTTTGCAAATGTGAGCGTGTAGTACCTCTGCTGCCTCAGGTTCTTGGGCGCTTGCTGCACATATAGGACCAAGGCCCCATGGCGTCTCCATCCTCCCAGCTCCTGCCCCTCTTTGAATTACCCTCTTTTCCCTTGGTCTTCCATCATGGCATTTGGGCTTCACTTGGTTCCAAAGCACTTGTACAAAAATGCAGGTGTGAGTTCTGAGCATATATTCTAGCACTTGGCTATGAGGTGGCCACCAGATGAAAGTGACTCTTTTAGATTATAATAACTAATGAAAATACACAACTAAAAAATTCTTATAAAACTTCAGGAGCCTGGAGATTTTGTCATCTGATCTCGGTTTCAGAATCATCTAGTTACAGAAATCATGTTTCTAATGAAAGACACTACTGCCTCTTCAAGGGAAATAAAGTGTTTCATGGTGAGGAATTTTAAGTTTCTCCTGTGGTTCTCCATGGTGGGCACAGCAAAAACAAGGCTGAGTGTCACATAGTTCTTTCTCATGACATTATGAGCTCATTGAGAGTGACTTTACTTTGATGGAGCAAAGGCAACATGGTTGAAGCATGCCCCATTCTGATGTCCAGGCTTGATCTCAGGGGAGAATGTGGAGAAGGTAGAAAGGTGGTTGGTAGGTCATTCAGCATGGTGTCTGGGGTGCACTGTGCTTTAAGAGCACAGGCTTCCAAAAAACAAACAAACAAACAAAAAAACCCATAGGCTGTAGAGTCACAGATCTGGATTTTAAAACCCGGCTCTGCATCCTAGGCTGGTCTCTGTTATTTTATCTTTAGCCTGAGACACTTAAAATATTTCTCATTGGTACCAGGTGTGATTGTAAACACAAAAGCCAGCATGGGAGCTGAAACGAGAAGGCAGTGCCAAGCTATAGGTGGTCATCCAGATAGTTTCTAAAATGCTTATAGCTGACATAATTTTTAGATCTGCTGATTGAAATTAAAACTCCCACTTTAAGACATTATTATGGAACTACAGAACCCTGAGAATATGACAGTGGACTTCAGTTTAGGAAACAGTGCATTAGATGAGCCTTGCTAGACCCAGCAAAGTTGGATGACCAGGGTCTAGCTCTAGGGCTGAAAAGAAGATTTAGTCAACCCTGAAATGGATAGGGAGTGAGCTAGAGGAAGTCCCAACATTTTGTGGCAAAACTTGAGTCAGAAGAGACCTTGCCTTATTTGAGGATGAGATAACTAAGCTTCAGATCTAAGAAAACAATGCATTTGAACAAGACCGAGATAGAATGTACCTTACAGCTTGGTTTTTCACACTGTGACGTGTACAGAAGTCTCCCCATCTTGCAAGATGCAGATTCTTGTTCTGTAAGACTAGGGCAGGGTCTGAGATCCTATGTTCTTGACTTCCCAGGTCATGTTGGTGCTGCTGGTCTGTAGACCATTCTGTTTTTCCTTTTTTAAATAAATTTATTTTATTTTTGGCTGCATTGGGTCTTTGTTGGCTGCGCACAGGCTTTCTCTAGTAGCGGCGAGCGGGGGCTACTCTTCGTTGCAGTGCGTGGGCTTCTCATTGCGGTGGCTTCTCTTGTTGCGGAGCACAGTCTCTAGGCGCATGGGCTTCAGTAGTTGTGGCACGTGGGCTCAGTAGTCATGGCTCGCGGGCTCTAGAGTGCAGGCTCAGTAGTTGTGGCACATGGGCTTAGTTGCTCTGCGGTGTGTGGGATCTTCCCGGATGAGGGCTCAAACCTGTGTCCCCTGCGTTGGCTGGCAGATTCTTAACCACTGTGCCACCAGGGAAGTCCCTGGAGACCATTCTTGTGTAGCGAGGGTTTAGAGCCCTGGTTCTTAAATTTGACTACCCATTTAAATTGCCTAGAAGGATTTAAAATACTCATGCCTGGGGCCCACCTCCAACTGGTATGGAGTTTGACCCGGGCATCATGATTTGTAAAAGAGCTGAGTGATTTTTATTATGCGGCCAAGTATGAGAAACACTGCATTATAGAGAGCTTCTAGAAACGGGTGTATGGAGGGGTGACAAAAGGTCTAGAAATCATGCCATGTACATGCACAAGTTGATGTTTTCTGACCCCTTGGGCTGCCCCACAGAGGAACGAGCTACCCCATGAGGTGGTAAGCTCCCCATCACTCAAAGTATGGGCCGCTGGCTGGGTTTCAGAACAGTTCACTGCAAAGCACAAGGCTTTGGACTTGTGTGACCTCTAAGCTCCCTCCTGAGGGGCGGGGCTCATGGAAACCCCCGAGTGGACCCCAGCGTCTGCTGTAACCATGTCAGGCTGTGACTCTCGTAGTTACTTTATTCTTGAAAAGTTTTAGCAACTTGGAATATAGATATAGGCAAAGAGACCTCATTGTCTGACTAGGGCTTTAATTATAAGATGACTTTCTTTCCTTTTAACTTTGAATAGTACATCATTTTTATGCAGTTGATTAAATAATAAACCTACCTTCTCACCCTTATTTGTGATTGCATTCATAAGCCATGAATAATTAGAAATAATATTTGAAACAAAGGCCTTCTGGGCTTATCTCATGAAAAAAATAATTAAACCGTGATGAAACTTCATAAGAATAATCAGCTTCCCTACCCCCAGCCCTAAAGACCACACACACCCCACTATGTTTAATATTTCTCAAAACCAGGAGAATTGGTGTGGGTAATTGTTCTTCCTTGTGAGGTGTATGTTCTGAGCACCATGGGTGATTCTGTTTATCCCTGTTAGATGCACCCTCATTTTGTGTTGACCCAGTGGTCAAATCTCAGACCTCTGCCCAGGAGTAGTGTAGAGGGAAGAGACAGGGCCGGAGGTCGGAGGGAACTGGAGTGAACCCTGGGGCTTGCCATCGCCTTGTTGCCCCATGGTCTCAGGCACACTGCTTAGCCCCTCTAAGTCATGACAGCAATACTGCCCTTATAGGGCTCTGGCCATGATCTCCAGGATAACACCTGTTAAGTATCTAGTGCGGTGCTGGGCTCAACAGTGGGGGCTCAACAAAGGGTACCTCTTGCTATACCAACAGTATGAGGTATAAACCCCTGACTCCCAGGCACCTCATACATATATATAAATGAGTGGTGGGTAATACTTAATAGTAGCTGCCCCTCCCGTCTCAACGTGGCAGCTGTTCTTTGGTTGCTGATTGAGAACATCTGAAAAGTGATGAACCTAATGACATGACTTTTTTGTGCAAATATGGAAAATTAAAAAATCCTCGTATCTAGGTCCCTTCCAGTTCCTACTGTTGTGGAGGGCAGAAGTGATGCTACTGAACTCAGCAGCAGCAACCATGGGCTTAGCATTTCTTTCTTTCTTTTTTTATTTTTTCAGTTTGATTGGGGTATAACTGTTACACAGCACTGTGAGTTTCAGGTGTACAGCATAAAGGTTTTGACTTACTACATACATTGTGAAATGATTACCACAATAAGCTTAGTTAACATCCCTCATTTCATAGAGACAGAATGAAAAGAAATGGGAAAAGTTTTTTTCTCCTTGTAATGAGAACTCTTAGGATCGACTCTCTTAACTTTCATGTAAAGCATGCAGCAGTGTTAACCGTAGTCAGCATGTTATGCATTACGTCCCTGGTACTTATCTGTCTTATAAATGGAAGTCTGTACATTTTAACCACCTTCATCCAATTCCCCCACTACTCCCCCCCACCACCACCATAACCACAAATCCGATCTCTTTCTATGAGTTGTTGTTTTTTTAAGATCCCACATATAAGTGAGGGCATATAGTATCTGTCTTTGTCTGTCTGGCTTATTTCACTTAGCATAATGCCCTCAAGGTTCCATCCATTTTGTTGCAAATGGCAGGATTTCCTCATTTTTTTATGGCTGAATAATATTCCATTGTGTGTGTGTGTGTGTGTGTGTGTGTGTGTGTGTATAGACACACACACACATATATACATATATATGCCACAACTTCTTTATCCATTAGATGGATGGTTAAGTGTCAATAGATACAGGTGAGATAACATTTCTTGAGCTCTTACCACATGTCAGGCACTGCTCAAAGCTTTCTGTGCATTAGGTCTTTTATTATCTCATTTTACAGATGAGGAAAATGAGGCTCAATCAGGTGAGGAAATTGCCCAGGAGTACACAAGTGGTAATGTGTACATGAAGGTATACACAGTCCCTTATCCACAATTCTGATATCCAATACAGATGGGAAACTGAATATGTTTTGCAAGTTTCCAGCAAATGGGTTTCGTGGCAAAAGTTGACCTGAAATGACTACGAGTCTATTTACAATCTGTTTATCCTATTTCACCTGAGAATACATCTGCTTCACCTCAGAAATGTTTTTTGTTGTCTTGATTATAGGATGCTACCCCAATGGGGGCATTACATCATATACAGTATATACATTGAGTTCCATTTCTGAAGTCCAAATAATTCTGATTTCTGAAACATTAGGCTCCAGGAATTTTAGGTGAAGAATCATGACCCTGCTATTGGAAATATCCATACTTAAGCTACCTGTGGATCCATTAACCATTTTTGAGCTGGACTGGTAAGCTCACCATGTAGGGGACCGACTGACCAATGGAATTTTGGAACAGAGCCATTCTCTAAATTAGCCTCTCCACCTACAAAATCCATGGGACAGAAATTGTCTAATCCCTGCCCTCTGTGATGTGCTGGTGTTGAAGAAAGCTCCTACTAAGATACAAGGTTAAGGACAAGGAAACCTAACTTGCGAACAACTGCAAGCAACACAATCTAATTTCCATAATTAAAGTTAAGTGAGAAATTTGGAGGACAAATATCACATGATATTGCTTATATGTGAAATATCACATGATATTGCTTATATGTGAAATCTAAATTTACAAAACAGAAATAGAGTTACAGATGTAGAAAACAATCTTATAGTTACCCAGGGTAACTGGGTAATTGGGTGGGATTGACATATACACACTACTATATATAAAATATATAACTAATAAGGACCTACTGTATAGCACAGGGAACTCTACTCAATACTCTGTTATAACCTGTATGGGAAAAGAATCTAAAAAAGAGTGGATATATGTATCTGTAAACTGATTCACTGTGCTGTACAGCAGAAAGTAACACAACATTGTAAATCAACTACACTCCGATACAGAAAAGAATAAAAAGAAATTTGGGGGACTTCTCTGGTGGCAGTGGTTAAGGATCTGCCTGCCAATGCAGGGGACACGGGTTCAAGCCCTGGTCCAGGAAGATCCCACATGCCGCGGCACAACTAAGCCCGTGCGCCACAGCTACTGAGCCTGTGCTCTGGAGCCCGCGAGCCACAACTACTGAAGCCCGCGTGCCACAACTACTGAGCCCGCGCGCCTAGAGCCCGTGCTCTGCAACAAGAGAAGCCACCGCAATAAGAAGCCCGCTCACTGCAGCGAAGAGTAGCCCCCGCTCGCTGCAACTGGAGAAAGCCCGCGCGAAGACGCAACGCAGCCAAAAAGAAATGAATAAATTTAAAAAAAAAAAGAAATTTGGGAAGGTTGGAAGTGCAGTTTCTTGAAGCGCTCCTTGGAGTGCTTCTACATTTCCTGTTGGCTTTTGCTGCTAGGATTAGGGTAGAAGCTCAGTGGTGTGCAGAGAGGAGCGGCAAAAAGCTGTCCTTTGTCCCACAGCTACAGCCGTCCCGCAGCCAATCAGCAGCTGCTTCTGGGGCACTCTGCAGTGCTTCACCTTGGACCAGGCACTAGGAAAGCTGCTGCAGTAGGTTGCTACTATGCTATATGTGGACTTCCGCTCTGCAGTTTTCAACATAAGTATTTATTTGGTTGAGGAAGTAACTAAACTTTCTGGAGGAGAGAGGGAGGGAGGGCAGGGCGTAGAGCAGGGGCAGCATGGGCAAGACACGGGCAGAGCATCTCCCTGATGATTAATCAATTCCTGAAACACAAGCAGGATGAGGTATTTTCGCAGTTGGTATTTCCCACCAAAATATTGGTTTTATTTTGCTTTTGTTTTCCCCTTATTTCTCCTGTGCAATTTGGCACTTCTAGCTGTGTTTCAGGTGACAGGATGAAGGGGACTTAACGACTTCCAGGAAAACACAGGAAAATCGGGAGTGAAAATTAAATGTGATATCTTGTGGTGCTCAAACCAGAACCAATATCCTAAGTCTGTTCTGGTACATTCTTTCTAACCTTTTAAAGCATAAAAATAGCTAACTTGTATTCAGAGCTGAACATGTGCCAGGCACAGTTCTGGGCACTTAATTCACTTATGCCAAACAACAAAAGAAACCCCGTACTCCTTAGCAGTCACCCCTTATTCCCCCTCCCCTCAGGCCCTAGAAAACACTAATCTATTTTCTTTCTCCATAGATTTCCCTACTCTGGACATTTCATATAACTGGAGTCATATAATACGTTACCTTTTGTGCCTGGCTTCTTTCACTTGGGATAATGTGTTTGAGGTTCATCCACGTTGTAGCATGTACCATATTTCATTCCTTTGTATGGCTGAATAATATTCCATTATATGGCTAGACCTCAATTTGTTTAGCCATCCACCTACTGAAGGACATTTGGGTTGTTTCCAGTTTGGGGCCATGGTCAGTAATGCTGCCGTAAACATTCCTGTCCAAGTTTTTGTGTAAGCAAATGTTTTTATTTCTCTTGGGTATTGACCGAGGAGTGGAAGAGGCAGTATTTTCATTATCCTTATTTTACAGATGAGGGAAGTGAACAGTTGAGAGCAAAAGACATGGAACTGGGATTCAACCCAGGACGGCTGGTGTGGGAGCCTGTGCTGGCTTTGAACCACTAGGTTATACGTCTCTTTTTCATCAGAAAGGCAGTGCATTGAGTGTCACTGATCTAGTTGAGCATACTGGCTTTAGAGTTACATGGATGTGACTTCAAATCCTGACTGTCCCACTTAATTACCGTGTGACCTTGGGCAAGTCAGTTAATCTCCGTGAGCCTTGGTTGCCTTTTCTGTAGAATTGTAGTGAAAACAACATTGCTACGTCATGGGCCACTGTTTCTGTGAGGATTAAAAGAAGTATGACATGTGAAAGGCTGAGCATAAGACTTGCCTGGCACACAGTGCTCAGTAGGTTTTAGATATGATTATTTTAGCCTCTCCTGCAGCACCTAGGATGGCACCAATAAAGCCTAGTTTGAACGTTATCAATGTTGTCACTGAGTGCCAGGACAGAGTTGGAGCCTTTCAAAGGAAAATGGTCTTTATGAATTGCAGGAACTCGAGTAAGCCCCCTCTAAGCTTGAAGAATGCCCCAGAGGCAGGAGAGCCCATGATTGAGCCAGATGGACTTGGTGAGCACGACCAGGAGGCCAGCTCTGTAGCCATTGTAAAGCTTTTCCTTCCAGCGAATCGGTGTTTTCAGGAAGCCCAGGCACCTTGGTAAGGTTTCTCATACATGCTTGATGTACATAATTGACACGAGTGACTGCATAGCGGGATGACTAAAAGCAGGGACTCTGGCACCAGACTACATGCATCCAAATCCCGCTGTCTCACTTACTTGCTGTGGGAGGTTGGGCAAGTCACTTAACCTCTCTGTGCCTCAATTTCCTCATTGGTGAAGTGGGAATAATTATACTGCCTACTTCACAGGCCTGTTGTGTGGATTGAATGAGTTCGTGGACATAAATCACTAAGAGCACTGCATAGCACAGATTTAGTCCTCTATACTGGCCCACTGTCACTACGGCTCCTGTTACTATTCCCGTCCTGTTGAATTGTAGCCAAGCGTCTTTCCAAAGGCTTGTTGGCCCAGTGAGATGACGCGTACGCGGGTTGCTTCTTGTTTCTCTTACTCTTACTGCATAACAAATGACCCCAAAACTTAGTGGCTTAAAATAACAACCATTTTATTAAGCTCACAGATTCTGTGGGCCAAGAATGAAGGTGATTCTTTTGTTCCTTATGGCATCAGTTAATGTCCCTCGGTGGCATTCAGCTGGGGTATGGGCTGGTCTGGAGGATCTGTGATGCCGTTACTTCCCTCTCTGGTGGCTGGACGGGGATGGCTCACATCAGGGCTGCCACCAGAGCACTTTCGCCTCGCCTCCCCGCGGCCTGGGCTTCTTCACAGCGCGGACACTCTTACATGGCGGCTCAAGGCTCCAAATGTGAATGCTGCAATGCACAGGCCTTTATGACTTAGCCTTGGAAGTCATGCAGCATCACCTTGCCATGGAGCTGGTAGGTCGTAAAGCCAGGATTTGAACACACATCTGTCTGGCAGCAGAGCTTGTATTTGTAATGAGCCTTTCTTCTTGCTCTTGGGAAAAATAGGATGTGTAGAAAGATCTCTCGTTGGTATATGGTATAATGATAACTCCATATGACAATTTTCACTGAAATTATTCTCTTGATTTCCTCCCGTGGCCACTTTATTACAGATAAATTCAGCTGACAGTTCCATTGCATAGGATATGATTTTGAGAGAAGGGGAGGGAAACAAAAGGAATTCCTTTTTCTCAAAGACAGTCAGGTTTATTCTTGATCCCAGAGAACTCGTAATTTTCACTTAACTCAAAATGAAAGAAAGAAAAAGAAAAGAAAAGAGAAACCCATGAGCCAATTTGAGGAGGCAGCAGCTGGGAGCCGCTAAGATACATTTCTCTGAATTACCAAGTGTTATGTGTAGGGGGAAAATGGGTTTATTGAAATGCAAAAATATACAGTACATGTTATGCTAAAAAGTGCCTATGGTGTAATTTAAATTTAGTATGCTACCGCCCCCCGAAAAATCTATTGTGGAGTAGGCTCACTTTCTCTATCTTGAGATTGTCTGCCCTTAATACAATAATTACAGTGATTACACAATCATTGTTTAGAGGGATCAATGATTTTAATACGACTGATGTCATATGTAGTGAGGTCTTTTGAAAACATTATGCTTGTGAATGACTCAAGGCCAAGTGCTGTTGAAAATCAGGTATGTGCAGGTTTCTTTGTTTCATTAAGACGACCTTGTCTCGTAACATGGAAAAACGACAATTCACATCACCTGTTTGGCAATTTTAGTGCGTTCGGTCCTAAAAGTGAGTTTCACCAAGCCCTCAAGAAGAAGACAGTTGAGGATTTAAGGTTATCGTATTTTCTTAGGTGAGGGTTCAAAAGAGATTCTCAATGAGTTGAGATTCAGGTAATATTTCTTGGGTACCTTCTCTGTGTCTGGCACCCTGCTAGGTATTTTCATCTCTGCTAGTTTAATGACTCTTCCTAACAACTGTTTGTGATCACCATGATTAGCTCCAGCTTTGTAGATGAGGCAACTGAGAGTACCCTTTGGCGGGAGGGGTGTGCCGCCTTTGTGATCCTGAGCAGCCTCATTGCTCTCAGATGGCGCTGGGCTTTCCTTCTGTCTGCTTCCAGAAAGCCCATACTACATGTTCATTCCCAGTTCTTTGCATAATTATTAAAGTACCTGGGTGATTCCTTGGTTACTTTGTTTCTCTCGTTAGCATTTAAACTCTAGCAGGTCAGGGGCCTACCTTGTGCTTCACTGTATCCCCAGTACCTAATCCATTGCCTGGTACATAGTCGGTGCTCAATAAACATTAATTGGCAGACTGATCAGCAGAGAATGACTGACTTGCCCGTGATCACATAGTTGGCATCTGCAATAAGGAAGAACAATTAGCAAATTCACGACGCACATTTCTGTTTGTACTCCAGCAAATAAACTAAGAGTTTAAGGATTAGGTTCTGCCTGATCAGAAATACGAGTGTAAGTAGCAGTGGCTGAGTCAGGTTTTCTGCTAAGAAGTGTTAAGGCATGAGAAATAGAAATCAAGTTTACTTTTTTAAAAAATTTTTATTTTATATTGGATTATAGTTGATTTACAGTGTTGCGTTACTTTCAGGTGTACAGCAAAGTGACCTAGTTATACCTATGCATGTATCGATTCTTTTTCAGATTCTTTTCCCATACAGGTTATTGCAGAGTATTGGGTAGGGTTTCATGTGCTATGCAGTAGGTCCTTGTTGATTATCTATTTTATATATAGTAGTGTGTATCAGTTAATCCCAGCCTCTTAATTTATCTTTCCCCGCCACCTTTCCCCTTCGGTAACCGTAAGTTTGTTTTCTAAGTCTGTGAATCTGTTTCTGTTTTGTAAATAAGTTCATTTGTATCATTTTTTAGATTCCAAGTTTGCTTTTGATAGTTATTCATAGCAGATTGTTGCATTGGTTTAGAACATGACCTTTGGAGCCAGACTGTCTGGGTTTGAATTCGGTGCTCGTATTTTCTCTGTGTGTGACCGCAGGCAAGTTACTTAACCTCACTGTACCTCAGTTTCCTCATCTGTAAAATGGGGATAATCATAATAGTATCTACCTCATAGGAAAGTTGTGAGGATAAAATGATTTAATACAAATAAAATGCTTAGAAACATACTTGACATAACCTAAGGGCTATATAAGTGCTATTTGTAGTTCATTGCATAGTGTCCCCCCAAAACTCATGTCCAGCCAGAACCTTAGAATGTGACCAGACGTAGCTAGCTAAGGGTCTTGAGATGAAATCATCCTGGCTTTTGTGTGGGCCCTGCATCCAGTGGCTGGTGTTCTTGTAAGAAGGGGAGAGGACGCAGAGACACAGAAGAGAAGGCCACGTGGAGATGGAGGAAGAAATTGGAGTGACACATCTATAAACCATGGAACGCCAAGGATTGCTGGCAAGCACCAGAGGTAGGAGAGAGGCCTAGGACAGACTTTCCCCAGCCAGGCAGAGGGGTAGCCAGAGTGCCAGGTGAGAACCCAGGGCCAGCTGCTCCCCCTGCGGCCTTGCCATCCCTGCCAGCGCCCAACTTACAGGCCTCTCCAGCCCGCTGCTCTGTGCCCTCTTGTCACCACATCCCTGCCGTGTTTCCTTCTCCCACTTCTCCCATGGCCACCTGACCTTCCCTCCTGGGTTTTTTTTGCTGGGCCCGTTAGTGGCTTTGTCCTGAGCTTAACTGCTTTCCTTATGGAAATAACCTCTTCATGGGACGTTCTCCAGCCCCTCCTGCCTCACCTGAAGCCTGGCTCCAGTGCAAGCTGTCCATTCTCCACCGGGTTAGGAGTCGTTTCTTCAGCTGCCCATGGACACTTGCTGCCTCTGGCTGCTCTAACCAAGTGCCACCAACTTCGGGGCTTAGAACAAGAGAAATGTATTCTCTCACAGTTTTGGAGGCCAGAAGTGTGAAGTAAGTCTCACTGGGCTGAGGTTAAGATGTCGGCAGGTCTGCACTCGCTGTGGAGGCTCTAGGGGAGAGTCCATTCCTGGCCTCTTCCAGCTTCTGGTGGCTGCCGGCAGTCCTTGGCTTATGGCCCCATCACTCCAATTTCTGCCTCTGTGAACACGTTGGCTTCTCCTCTTGTGTGTCTGGGGGTGTCTCCCTCTTCCTCTCTCTTATCAGGACACTTGCAGTGGCATTTAGGGCCTGCCCAGATATTCCAGGATAATCTCCTCATCTCAAAATCTGTAATTTAATCACATCGGTGGTATCCCTTCTTACAAATAAAGCAGCATTCACAAACTGCAGGGATTAGTCTGCACATAGATGTCTGGGAGCCAGTACAGCCTCTCGCGCCACTTGTGACCCATCCTTTGTGGAGGATGCCGTCCCTCCGGTGCTGAGCCACCCACTCCCTGCAGTCGTCTGTGGTGCTTGGTCACATCCTCACAGCTCCTCCAGGGCTTGCTCTCCATTCTAAGGCCAGCCATGTCCTGGCTGGCTTCAGTCTTCATGCCAACAGCCCGCGTGCCAAGCTGGTCTCACAGCTCTCTGGCCCCTTACAGAGTTTCCAGTTTCATTCTCTGGCCACTCCACTCTTCCGTCCGGCTGTCTCACGTCCTTGCCTCTCTATTCCTGCTTTTTAATTTTTCTTAATTAATTTTATTATTATCATTATTATTTTTAATTTATTTTTGGCCGCGTTGGGTCTTTGTTGCTGCGTGTGGGCTTTCTCTAGCTGCGGCGAGCGGTGGCTTCTCTTGTTGCGGAGCACGGGCTCTGGGCGTGCGGGCTTCAGTAGTTGTGGCACATGGGCTTAGTAGCTGTGGCTCGTGGGCTCAGTAGTTGTGGCTTGCAGGCTCTAGAGCGCAGGCTCAGCAGTTGTGGCACACGGGCTTACTTGCTCTGCAGCATGTGGGATCTTCCTGGACCAGGGCTCAAAGCCGTATCCCCTGCATTGGCAGGTGGATTCTTAACCACTTCGCCACCAGGGAAGTCCGATATTCCTGCTTAAAAAAACCCAAAACTTTAATAACATTGAACCAGGCATATCCAAAATATTATCATTTCCACCTGTAATCAATTTACAAAAGCATTATAAGGTATTTCACTTTCTTTCCTTGATGTAAAGACCCTCAAAATTCAGAGTGTATTTTATACTTATAGCATATCTCAATTTGATGCTAAGTTTTCATTGGAAGTACTTGGTCTGGTTTGAAATGTGGCTGGCTAGTGCACCCGAGGAACTATTTTTTTTAAATTTTAATTAAATTTAATTAAAAAATTATAATTGCTTCCATTATTGGAAAACTTTTAAGTATATGTTTGGGACAGCTTGGATATGTGAATCCATTCCTCCTTATTTGATCTCCACTTGTCCCGTGGTCCAGTTAGCAGCCCCCCCAGCCCAGCTTCACCTGGGGCCTGGCAGTGCTTCCTTGCTTCCTAGTCATCGTTCTTGTCCATCCCCTAGAACAGTGAGTTTAGACACCCGTTCCCCCCTAAAGCCTCATGCCCGTGGGCTACGAAGACCTTTCTAGGCATCTGAATTATCTGCACGAGGTTTTATAAATAACAACCCTAGGCTTTACCTCTCATGTAGTCTGTACTGTCTCTAGACTTAGACATTCCTCGTGGCTTTTAATCATCCCTAATGTGTTCTATATAAGGAGGTTAATGCATTTACATTTTTCCAATAATCCTCTTACTATCCTATAGGGGAAAGTAGCAAGTTTGTTGCATTAAGGTACAAAACAACAAAGCTGAACTCTCTGATATTTGAATCCCAGCCCAACTTGGGTAAAGATTCAAATACTTGGAATCTCAATCTGGATGTTTAGCCTGTCCTCCTTACCGGAGGAGAAAAATACACACGAGTAGGAGATGACTGTTCCTACTGTATGAAAGTAACCTTAATTTTATCAGGTTCTGTTTATAAAGCTTCCAAAGAAAGGTAATGTTTCTTTATTTTGCAGCCTCATTTTACTGCTGTAGGGAGAGGTGGGAATGTTGGGAGTCCAAACGGTTTCTGATTGCATGGGAGCAGTGATCTGCTGCACCACCATCCTCTGTCCCTTTGACCCACCCCTACTGCTGGAATTGGTACATTTGAAACAGCAAGTGGAAGTTTCCTTATACAGTCTTACCTCATCCATTGCTTTCCCTTTTCCTTGATTGCTTTCCCTTTTCCTTGATTGCTTTCCCTTTTCCTTGGAATGACCTGGGGACATTCCAATAAATGAAACAAAAATAACTCAAAGAATTCCTGCGGCGATAAAACCAGGCCTCCAAGACCAAGTTGCACTCTGTTCTGGCGCTGAATTGACTGTGAGTCTCTGCCCGGCAATGCAGGCCCTTTCCTCCGTTCTGCCAGAAACAGGACCTAAGCATTCTCGGTCTTTATGGATAGCTCGTTTTAGATCTTCCCTCAAGGATATGGATTCAGCTGTCCATATCGGGGTTAGGTTCCATGTATACGGCTTTCAGTATTCTAACATTTTATTTAACCTGCCGTGTACAGGGTACTGAGCTGGGTGCACAGAGATGACTAAAGACACGGCATCCTTCTGCCAAGAGCTTATGTAGTCATGTGGAAAGAAGTAGCAGAGGTGTGCTGGAACTAGTTTGAGCCACAGCTCATAAGAGCTCATCATTATATTTTTAGGAATTTTGAGAGCAGGTTGTTAAACGCAACCATTATTGAGAATTAAATTATGTAAGTCTACAATAAGTAAATTTTATTAAATACCAAGGTAATTCATTCATTTCTAATTGTTTTACTCTATTTTATTATTGTCTATGCCCTTGAGACTATTTACCTCTTGTATCTGTATGGTTGAAATACTATATAATTGTTTACTACAGAACATCTTTGTCTTCACAACTCTGTGTTCAGTGAGTGACATCAGATTGATAGCTTGAAATTGACCCTGATGGGAATATTTACACCATGGAAACTGGCAAACACTGTAAATAAGGGCCTTTTTTCAGAGTCTGGTGTTAAATATCTACAAGTGCACCGCTGGGCTGGGCGGTGAAGGAGTTAGAGAAATGCCTCGGTAAGCAGTAGGTGCCATCGCAGAAGTTCAGAGCAAGTTGTCTGTTAGAATTAGGGAAAATGCTTCAGGGAGGTGATGATATTTGAGAAGGACCTTGAAGGATGGGTCAGATTTTATCAGGCAGAGATTGAGAGGTCTGGTATCCTTGACAGAGGGAATAATGAGTAAGGTCATGGCAGGCAGAAAGCATTGGACATACTTGGGGAAAAGCTAGGAATGTATTTGGCTGACATACGAGGCCAGTGTAAGGTGGTAGTGAAGCTAAGGGTGGGAAAGCGGGTTGAAGCCTAATTGTGGAGGGTTTAAAAGTCACAGTGAGGAGCTTGTACAAAAGTCAGTGGGAAATGAGGAATCATAGGAGATTTATGAGCAGAAGCATAACATCTTGAGAGCTGTGCTTCTGGAAGATTATTATACAAGGTATAGGCACTGGGGCCAGAAGTGGGCGGTCCTTGCCTAGTTAGGAAGTCGTTGCTTCAGTGCTGTGCAGTTAATAAGGACGTGACTAGAGGTACTGGTTCAGGAAGGAGAAAGCAGAATCCGGATGCAAGAGACATTTTCAGTGTAGATTTCACAAGTCTTGGCTTGTGATTATCTGTCTTCTGATGCCAGCATTTGTATAAGCTTCTACTGGTATCTGGTCTCTTGGCCGTGTGATAAAAAATAAGTATATCAGAAGATAAAATGCATGCTTTTAATGGGAACTATGGATGAGTGCTTCACTAGTCACTTTTTATTTCTAATTCCTGAAAGGAGATGCGCCTAATATCTTTAAGGTGCATTCAGGAGGATGAATAATAAGATTTTAAATGTTTCGTTTGGCTAAACTAATTCTAGGAGTCAGTGTAATAGGCAGCTCCCATGGCCATGGTTCCACAGCTTGACCTTTAGAAAATTAGTCTGGTAAAACGTTAAAGTGGGACCTGGAAAAACCAATCTCTCTCTCTCTCTCTCTTTCTCTCTCTCTCTCTCTCTCTCTCTCTCTCTCTCTCTCTCCCCCTCCCCCCCCCGTCTCTTTCTCTCCTCCCCCTCTCCCCACCCCATTTATTTTTCTCTGAAAATTAAATCAGTATTCTTTTTTCTTTAGCAATATCCAGGAAACCTGGCTGTGGAGCCATGGGATTCCATGAGAGGTGTTTGGGTGTCCTCACCATACCCTGAGAAGGAGAATTAAATCAAGTATCAAGAATTTCATTCCCAGGAGGATTTGTGTGTCCAATCTATCTTTTTTCCTTTCCCCCCCTTTCTTCTTCTTTATTGAAAACGCAGGAGTCTCATTTGTGTCAAAAGGTGCCTGAAAGTTCTCCAAGGTAGTGATTTGACAAGTTCGCGGTCAGACTTCAGCACACATGCAGTTGGCACGTTAGGTCCCTCAAGAACACCAAGTTTAATGCCTTACTTCTGAGAGTTCTTAGCAAAGGCAGCTAGCTCCCCATATGCCTCCATCTTGAAATATAAGAGAGATAAGACCGCTGCTGGCACCAATTTAAGATGATTGAGCTTAAACTTGCCAAAGAGATTTGTATGTGGAATTTACCTTCATGCTGAGTGAGAAGAGTTTGTGGCGATCCATCACATGAGTTGGAGGGGGCACTGGAAATGGGGGGTGGGTGGGAACAAGGATAACCAGGAAGAGGTGTCTGGAAGAGGCCGTGGGGTAGGATTGGAGTGGATATTGCAGAGGTAGAGCAGGAGAGGCCCTGGAGGAGGATGGATCCGATCAAGTGGTGTTGATGGGCTGAGGTGTGGTGAAAGGCACTGAGTGGGCATGGCTACTGCCCAGGGGGCAGTTGGTTATTTGCTTTATTGCTTGTGGGCAGTGCCGTGAAGGGAATGCTGGGGAAAGGATATAAGGGTGACCTGCTAGCCTGGTGGGTCCCTTTGAAACTTGAGTCCTGAGACCTGGCATCCTGGCCACCGTTTTGCTTAGATAGTGGGTTGTTTTTAGAAGGTTAGTCTGGGGAATAGATTGGAGGAGGGATGCAATGGGCTGAACGTTTGTGTCCCTCCTGCCCAAATTCACACATCAAAATCCTAATCCCCAAGAGGATGGTATTTGGAGGTGGGGCCTTTGGGAGATGATAGGGTCATGAAGGTGGTGCCCTCTTGAATGGAATTAGGATTCTTAGAAGAAGAGGCCAGGGACTTCCCTGGCGGTCCAGTGGTTAAGGCTCCGTGCTCCAAATGCAGGGAGCATGGGTTCAATGCTTGGCTGGGGAACTAAGATCCCGCATGCCTCACGGTGTGGCTAAAAAAAAAAAAAAAGGAGAGGCCAGAGAGCTCTGTTGCATTTTTCCACCTTGTGAAGATGCACTGTGAAGCTGGCAGTCTGCAACATGAAAGAACATCCTTTCCAGAACCTGGCCACGGTGGCACCCTGGTCTTGAACTCAGCCTCCAGAGCCGTGTGAAATACATTTGTTATTCAGAAGCCACTCAGTCTGTGGTACTTTGTTACAGCAGCCCGAATGGACTAAGACAGACGGCTTTAGGGGTTCAAGAAAACTCCTTTGTCCTGTGCTTTCAAAGGTAACCCAGACACAGGGTAACCCAGTTCTCTTACCCTGAAAAAAAGGTTTGTGCCTGCCATCACTGTTTGTAATTCAAGGTGCAGGTTTCACACTCCAATTCCCAGAATAAAACTGCCGTTCCAGTGGAAATCTCTCTGTGACAGAATCCCCGAGCCTAGTCAGTGGTGCACTTAGTCTGAGAAGCAGTCAGTATGACCCCATCTTGACATTCCAGGACAACAGAAGCACCTGGCCTGTGTCTTGGACTCCATTATAACCAAATTCCATGTAAAGTAAGCCAACACCAAGCCAGCTTGTTGTTGTTGTTGTTGTTGTTTCTTTTTCTGCGGTACGCAGGCCTCTCACTGTCGCGGCCTCTCCCGTCGCGGAGCACAGGCTCCGGACGCGCAGGCTCAGCGGCCATGGCTCACGGGCCCAGCCGCTCGGCGGCACGTGGGATCCTCCCGGACCGGGGCACGAACCCGTGGTCCCCTGCATCGGCAGGCGGACTCTCAACCACTGCGCCACCAGGGAAGCCCTTTGTTGTCGTTCTGTTTTGTTTTTTTGGTTTTATTTTTGGCTGTGCCCCTCTTGCGGGATCTTAGTTCCCCGACCAGGGATCGAACCCAGGCCCCCTGCAGTGGAAGGGCCGAGTCCTAACCACTGGACCACCAGGGAAGTCCCACCAAGCCAGCTTTGATCCTCCACTGTATTTGAGCTTGATTCTCACGTGGGGGTGAGGAAGCTTCTCATCTCCTGTCCGTGGATGGATAACTACTGTATAAAAGTTCGTTTTTTCCAACGTTGTGTTGGGCAGTGGAGACAGTTACCTAGTAACCTTTATTTCATCCTGAAGCCAGGCCTTGGACTGGCTTATGTTATTCCAATAGCGATACCAGAGGAGCAGCGAGAAGAGGCAATGGGGAGCTTGGCAGCAAGAGATATTAGTGGAGATTTCGGAGGAGGAGGTAATTTGTGAACTATACCTTTTATAGTTGTTTTCCTTTGTTCCCATTAGAAACCTTGCATTGTCGATTCTTAAGATCACGTATCCAAAGAAGATGGGGAATGTCTGACTCTTTGCTACTGTTCTCTGCCTTATTCTTTGGCCACCCATGTGCTGCTGCTTTGTTTGATGACTCTTCAGTGGTTGCATCTTCATTGCCCCAGCAGGGCCAACATTTATTTTGGCTTAATGGCCCATCACCTCATTTTATATTTCCTAACACAGTAAAACCTGAATTATTAGGTGAAAGAACTCGAATTTACTTTAGGGAACAGTTTGTTTCTCCATTCACAGTGATCCCTTACCCCTTTGCTGGAGGGACTGGTTTAGGTATATCCAGGCCCATAAACCACAGGTTTTAAGATGAGTTGTGTCAACAGAGTCCTTTATTCTTCCAAGGGAGATAAAGTGAACAGTTGATTCTTTCTATCTGGGGTGCCTTTCAGAGAGCAGCTTAAAGACAAAGTGCTATCATCTTTGGGTAAACATTAAAAATCCTAGGGCACCTCTCCCAAGGATGATCCTTACACCTCCCGATTTTGTCTTTCCCCAAATCACTGTGTTGGGAGCTTGTCATTGGTTGCTTGAGTCACCTGCCATTGGCCTCTCCAAAAGAAAATCGTGCCCTGGCTTTTTTTGGCCAAAGCAATCCCTCACGCCACATGTACAAGTTCCAGTTCAGATGAGGGCCACTGCTGAACTGAGAGGTGCTGAGGCAGGCTGGGCCACCGGGCAGGCTCCACATAAATGGGCTGTGGCCACAGCAGTGCTGCAGCATCACTGGAGACTTGTGCACTTCCCAAAGGCTGTCCCATAAACTGTGGATTTCCTTGAGGACCATTTGAAGAAGCCGACTCCAAAATGGGATAGGTAGGCTGTTTTCTGACTGCACAGTTTTTCAGTGAGGGAAACTAATTTCATATCTCCTAAAGCCACTAAGCCTTGACTGTGAGAACTTTAGGAACCCTGATTTCTAGCACTCAGCTCTTTGCTGCTCAGCAAACAAGATTATTCTTGTTGTTGGCCTTGAATTCCCTTTTAGGTTTCTATAAATATATTTGTCCCATTTGTTTGAGTATAACTGTGTCTCTCAGGAATATGATTTTCTTTTGCCTTATTCCTTTACTGGTGGTTATTATTGTGGTGACCCTTACAGAAAGACATGATATCCATGGCAGGGGTGTGTTCATTTTCAGAGGAATGAAAGCACGGAATACCATCAAGCTCAGGCAGCCTATGATGTGAGCTTACAGCCGCAAATTTCTTATAACCTTAATTATGATCCTTTATGTTTTTCATCTTTTATCACCTTTCATATGACATTGTCAAAGCAATTAAGACGCCCAGGACCGTAACCGTTTGGAGCTCTCATTCTTGATATGAGGAGACTGACAAATGACATCATTTATTCTGAGAGCAGGTTGAATTTTAGCTTCCCAGTCAACATATTTGCAAGCATCCCTGGCCTTTTGGCTGTTAATTTTAGGGATTACCATAGTTAGTATTCTGCCATTCTTCACTAGCGAAATAAATGTCCTTCATGAAAGAGAAAGTGTGCACCAAACTGGAAACTGCTGGATAGCTATGAGGATTTGGAGGGTCACGGAAACAAAAGTCCAAATCCTTGCTAAAGCAAACTGTTCTGATCTCTTTGCCACAAAATCTCTCCTCACTGTTTCCTCTGAGCCCCAATCTTGTATATCCCTAAGCCAAATGCCTTATTGCTGTGAATAAGAAATCCTCTTTTAGCGGGCGCGTGTGTCCTGGCAGGGAGGAGAGAGCGTGGCCTCGCTGCAGCTGTGGGGACGCTGCAAGGCGGAGGTTTGTGGGGGATGCATGTCTTGCCCAGAACATCTGGGGCCAGGAAGATCAAGAAGGGGGGCATCCAGCACGGAGCCTGTTCTGAATGCCAAAGAAGGGAATAAACCGTTCATTAGAGGAGAAAGGTTGAGGAGCTACTGTGGAGACAGGGAAGAAGAGAGCTGGGGAAAGGGGGTCAGAGGCCATGGGTTGAGAGGTAAGTGAGTGGGTGGGCCCGGGAAAACTCTTGTGTGGTAGGGGTAGGGAGCTGTGACTTGCATCTGGCTTTTTATTTGCTTTCCTTGCCAGGTGCCTGGGAGAACCAATCACATTTCCAACCGTGATCACTGACCCTGATCAACTCTATCCTGGACTTGGGAAGCACATGCCTTCCTCCAGTGGTGAGCAGACTTTTGCTCGCGGGAAATAATTTTAGAAAATAGAAATATCCATTGGCCTCACGTTTCCGTATTCAAAATGAAAACCACTGTATGGAGTTCATGGTAAAAAAGGCAAATGCTTAACAACTTTATTGAAGAACATCTATGAGAAAATCAGTACTGCTTTTTTTTTTTTTAGCATCTTTATTGGAGTATAATTGCTTTACAATGGTGTGTTAGTTTCTGCTGTATAACAAAGTGAATCAGCTATACATATACATATATCTCCATATCCCCTCCCTCTTGCGTCTCCCTCCCACCCTCCCTTATCCCACCCCTCTAGGTGGTCACAAGGCCCCGAGCTGATCTCCCTGTGCTGTGTGGCTGCTTCCCACTAGCTATCTGTTTTACATCTGGTAGTGTATATATATCCATGCCACTCTCTCACTTCGTCCCAGCTAACCCTTCCCCCTCGCCGTGTCCTCAAGTCCATTCTCAACGTCTGCATCTTTATTCCTGTCCTGCCCCTAGGTTCTTCAGAACCTTTTTTTCCCTTTAGATTTCATATATATGTGTTAGCATGCGGTACTTGTTTCTCTCTTTCTGACTTACTTCACTCTGTATGACAGCCTCTGGGTCCATCCACCTCACTACAAATAACTCAATTTCATTTCTTTTTATGGCTGAGTAATATTCCATTGTATATATGTGCCACATCCTCTTTATCCATTCATCTGTCGATGGACACTTAGGTTGTTTCCATGTCCTGGCTATTGGAAATAGAGCTGCAATGAACGTTGTGGTACATGACTCTTTTTGAATTATGGTTTTCTCACGGTATATGCACAGTAGTGGGATTGCTGGGTCGTATGGTAGTTCTATTTTTAGTTTTTTAAGGGACCTCCATACTGTTCTCCATACTGGCTGTATCATTTACATTCCCACCAACAGTGCAAGAGGGTTCCCTTTTCTCCACACCCTCTCCAGCATTTTTTGTTTCTAGATTTTCTAATGATACCCATTCTAACTGTTGTGAGGTGATACCTCATGGTAGTTTAGATTTGCATTTCTCTAATGATTAGTAAAGTTGAGCAGCTTTTCATATGCTTCTTGGCCATCTGTATGTTTTCTTTGGAGAAATGTCTATATAGGTCTTCTGCCCATTTTTTGATAGGGCTTTTTTGTTTTTATAATATTGAGCTGCGTGAGCTGTTTATATATTTTGGAGACTAATCCTTTGTCCGTTGATTCGTTTGCAAATATTTTCTCCCATTCTGAGGGTTTCTTTTCTTTTCATCTTTTTTGTAGTTTCCTTTGCTTTGCAAAAGCTTTTACGTTTCATTAGGTCCCATTTCTTTATTTTTGTTTTTATTTCCATTACTCTAGGAGGTGGATCAAAAAAGATCTTGCCGTGATTTATGTCAAAGGGTGTTCTTCCTACGTTTTCCTCTAAGAGTTTTATAGTGTCTAGTCTTATATTTAGGTCTCTAATCCACTTTGAGTTTATTTTTGTGTATGGTGTTAGGCAGTGTTCTAATTTCGTTCTTTTACATGTAGCTGTCCAGTTTTGCCAGCACCATTTATTGAAGAGACTGTCTTTTCTCCATTGTATATCCTTGCCTCCTTTGTCATAGATTAGTTGACCATATGTGCGTGGGTCTATCTCTGGGTTTTCTATCCTGTTGCATTGATCTGTATTTCTGCTTTTGTGCTAGTACCATACTGTCTTGATTACTGTAGCTTTCTAGTATAGTCTGAAGTCAGGGAGTCTGATTCCTCCAGCTCCGTTTTTCTCCCTCAATACTGCTTTGGCTATTCAGGGTCTTTTGTGTATCCATACAAATTTTAAGATTTTTTTGTTCTAGTGCTCTAAAAAATGCCACTGGTAATTTGATAGGGATTGCATTGAATCTGTAGATTGCTCTGGGTAGTATAGTCATTTTCACAATATTGATTCTTCCAATCCAAGAACATGGTATATCTCTCCATCTGTTGGTATCATCTTTAATTTCTTTCATCGGTGTCTTATAATTTTCTGCATACAGGTCTTTTGTCTCCTTAGGTAGGTTTATTACTAGGTATTTTATTCTTTTTGTTGCAGTGGCAAATGGGAGTGTTTTCTTAATTTCATTTTCAGATTTTTCATCATTAGTGTATAAGAATGCCAGAGATTTCTGTGCATTAATTTTGTATCTTGCTACTTTACCAGGTTCATTGATTAGCTCTAGTAGTTTTGTGGTAGCATCTTTAGGATTCTCTACGTATCGTATCATGTCATCTGCAAACAGTGACAGCTTTACTTCTTCTTTTCCAATGTGGATTCCTTTTATTTCTCTTTCTTCTCTGATTGCCATGGCTGGGACTTCCAAAACTATGTTGAATAAGAGTGGTGAGAGTGGACATCCTTGTCTTGTTCCTGATCTTAGAGGAAATGCTTTGACGTCTTCACCATTGAGAATGATGTTTGCTGTGGGTTTGTCGCGTATGACCTTTATTATGTTGTGGCAGGTTCCCTCTATGCCCACTTTCTGGAGAGTTTTTATCATAAATGGGTGTTGAATTTTGTCAGAAGCTTTTTCTGCATCTATTGAGATGATCATATGGTTTTTATTCTTCAGTTTGTTAATATGGTGTATCACACTGATTGATTGGCATATATTGAAGAATCCTCGCATCCCTCGGATAAATCCCGCTTGATCATGGTGTATGATCCTTTTAATGTGTTGTTGGATTCTGTTTGCTAGTATTTTGTTCAGGATTTTTGCATCTATATTCATCAGTGATATTGGTCTGTAATTTTCTTTTTTTGTAGTATCTTTGTCGGTTTTGCTAGCAGGGTGATGGTGGCCTCATAGAATGAGTTTGGGAGTGTTCCTTCCTCTGTAATTTTTTGGAAGAGCTTGAGAAGGTCGGTAGTTAGCTCTTCTCTAAATGTGTGATAGAATTCACCTGTGAAGCCATCTGGTCCTGGACTTTTGTTTGTTGGAAGATTTTTAATCACAGTTTCAATTTCATTACTTGTGATTGGTCTGTTCATATTTTCTATTTCTTCCTGGTTCAGTCTGGGAAGCTTATACCCTTCTAAGAAATTGTCCATTTCTTCCAGGTTGTTCATTTTATTGGCATAGATTTGCTTGCAGTAGTCTCATAGGATACTTTGTATTTCTGTGGTGTTTGTTGTAACTTCTCCTTTTTCATTTCTAATTTTTATTGATTTGAGTCCTCTCCCTCTTTTTCTTGATGAGTCTGGCTAATGGTTTATCAATTTTGTTTATCTTCTCAAAGAACCAGCTTTCAGTTTTATTGATCTTTGCTCTTGTTTTCTTTGTTTCTATTTCATTTATTTCTGCCCTGATCTTTATGATTTCTTTCCTTCTGCTAACTTTGGGTTTTGTCTGTTTCTCTTTCTCTGGTTCCTTTAGATGTGAGGTTAGATTGTTTATTTGAGATTTTTCTTGTTTCTTGAGGTGGGCTTGTCTTGCTCTAAACTTCCCTTTTAGAACTGCTTTTGCTGCATCCCATAGGTTTGTATCGTTGTGTTTTCATTGTCATTTGTCTCTAGGTAAGTTTTGATTTCCTGTTTGATTTCTTCAGTGATGTCTTGGTTATTTAGTAATGTGTTGCTTAGTCTCCATGTATTTTTGTTTTTCACATTTCTTTCCCCTGTAATTGATTTCTCATCTCATAGTGTTGTGGCCAGAAAAGATGCTTGATATGATTTCAATTTCCTTAAATTTACTGAGGCTTGATTTGTGATCCAAGATGTGATCTATCCTGGAGAATGTTCTGTGCACAGTTGAGAAGAAAGTGCAATCTGCTGTTTTGGATGGAATGTCCTATAAATATCAGTTAAATCTATATGGTCTCTTGTGTCATTTAACGCTTGTGTTTCCTTATTAATTTTCTGTTTGGATGATCTGTCCATTGGCGTAAATGAGGAGTTAAAGTCCCCCACTATTATTGTGTTACTGTCGATTTCCTCTTTTGTAGCTGTTAGCAGTTGCCTTCTGTATTGAGGTGCTCCTATGTTGGGTGCATATATGTTTATAATTGTTATATCTTCTTCTTGGATTGATCCCTTGATCATTATGTAGTGTCCTTCCTTGTCTCTTGTAACAGGCTTTATTTTAAAGTCTATTTTACCTGATATGAGTATTGCTACTCTAGCTTTCTTTTGATTTCCATTTGCATGGAATATCTTTTTCCATGCCCTCACTTTCAGTCTGTATGTGTCCATAGGTCTGAAATGAGTCCCTTGTAGACACCATATATATGGGTCTTGTTTTTGTATCCATTCAGCGAGCCTGTGTCTTTTGGTTGGAGCATTTAATCCATTCACGTTTAAGGTAATTATCGATATGTATGTTCCTATTACCATTTTCTTAATTGTTTTGGGGTTGTTTTTGTAGGTCCTTTTCTTCTCTTGTGTTTCCCACTTAGAGAAGTTCCTTTAGCATTTCTTGTAGAGCTGGTTTGGTGGCGCTGAATGCTCTTAGCTTTTGCTTGTCTGTAAAGCTTTTGATTTCTCCGTTGAATCTGAATCAGATCCTTGCCAGGTTAGAGTAATCTTGGTTGTAGATTCTTCCCTTTCATCACTTTAAATGTATCATGCCACTCCCTTCTGGCTTGTAGAGTTTCTGCTGAGAAATCAGCTGTTAACCTTATGGGAGTTCCCTTGTATGTTATTTGTCGTTTTACCCTTGTTGCCTTCAGTAATTTTTCTTTATCTTTAATTTTTGTCTATTTGGTTACTATGTGTCTCAGCGTGTTTCTCCTTGGGTTTATCTTGCCTGGGACTCTCTTTGCTTCCTGGACTTGGGTGGCTATTTCCTTTCCCATGTTAGGAAAGTTTTCGACTATAATCTCTTCAGATATTTTCTCAGGTCTTTTCTCTCTCTCTTCTCCTTCTGGGAACCCTATAATGCGAATGTTGTTGCATTTAATGTTGTCCCAGAAGTCTCTTAGGCTGTCTTCATTTCTTTTCATTCTTTTTTCTTTATTCTGTTCCACGGCAGTGAATTCCACCATTCTGTCTTCCAGGTCACTTGTCCATTCTTCTGCCTCAGTTATTCTGCTATTGATTCCGTCTAGTGTAGTTTTCATTTCAGTTATTGTATTGTTCATCTCTGTTTGTTCTTTAAGTCTTCTAGGTATTTGTTCTTTAAGTCTTCTAGGTCTTTGTTAAACATTTCTTCCATCTTTTCGATCTTTGCCTCAATTCTTTTTCCGAGGTCCTGGATCATCTTCACTATCATTATTCTAAATTCTTTTTCTGGAAGGTTGCCTATCTCCACTTCATTTAGTTGTTTTTCTGGGGTTTTATCTTGTTCCTTCATCTGGTACATAGCCCTCTGCCTTTTCCTCTTGTCTGTCTTTCTGTGAATGTGCTTTTTGTTCCAAAGGTGCAGGATTGTAGTTCTTGCTTCTGCTGCGTGCCCTCTGGTGGATGAGGCTATCTAAGAGGCTTGTGCAAGTTTCCTGATTGGAGGGACTTGTGGTGGGTAGAGCTGGGTGTTGCTCTGGTGGGCAGCGCTCAGTAAAACGTTAATCCGCTTGTCTGCTAATGGGTGGGGCTGAGTTCCCTCCCTGTTGGTTGTTTGGCCTGAGGTGACCCAACACTGGAGCCTACCCGGCTCTTTGGTGGGGCTAAGGGTGGACTCTGGGAGGGCTCATGCCAAGGAGTACATCCCAGAACTTCTGCTGCCAGTGTCCTTGTTCCCACGGTGAGCCACAGCCACACCCCCGCCTCTGCAGGAGACCTCCAACACTAGCAGGTAGGTCTGGTTCAGTCTCCTATGGCGTCACTGCTCCTTTCCCTGGGTCCTGATGTGCACACTGCTTTGTGTGTGTGCCCTCCGAGGGTGGAGTCTCTGTTTTCCCCAGTCCTGTTGAAGTCCGGCAATCAAATCCTGCCAGCCTTCAAAGTCTGATTCTCTAGGAGTTCCTTCTCCCGTTGCTGGACTCCCAGGTTGGGAAGCCTGATATGGGGCTCAGAACCTTCACTCCAGTGGTGGACTCCTGTGATATAAGTGTTCTCCAGTTTGTGAGTCACCCACCCAGCAGCTATGGGATTTGATTGTATTGTGATTGCACCCCTCCTACCGTCTCATTGTGGCTTTTCCTTTGTCTTTGGATGTGGGGTATCTTTTCTGGTGAGTTCCGGGGTCTTCCTGTCAATGATTGTTCAGCAGTTAGTTGTCATTCCGGTGCTCTCTCAAGAGGGAGTGAGAGCACGTCCTTCTACTCTGCCATCTCGAACCAATCCCCCTCCCTTTTTTTCTTGATGGGTCTGGCTAATGGTTTATCAATTTTGTTTATCTTCTCAAAGAACCAGCTTTTAGTTTTATTGATCTTAGCTATTGTTTCCTTCATTTCGTTTTCATTTATTTCTCATCTGATCTTTATGATTTGTTTCTTTCTGCTAACTTCGGGTTTTTTTTTTTGTTCTTCTGTCTCTAATTGCTTTAGGTGTAAGGTTAGGTTGTTTATTTGAGAGTTTTCTTGTTTCCTGAGGTAGGACTGTATTGCTATAAACTTCCCTCTTAGAGCTGTTTTTGCTGCATCCCATAGGTTTTGGGTCATTGTGTTCTCATTGTCATTTGTTTCTAGGTGTTTTTTGATTTCCTCTTTGATGTCTTCAGTGATCTCTTGGTTATTTGGGAACGTATTGTTTAGCTTCCATGTGTTTGTACTTTTCACAGATTTTTGTTTTTCCTGTAACTGATATTTAGTCTCATAGTGCTGTGGTCGGAAAAGATACTTGATACAATTTCAACTTCCTTAAATTTACCAAGACTTGATTTGTGACACAGGATATGATCTATCCTGGAGACTGTTCCATGAGCACTTGAGAAGAGAGTGTTTTCTGTTGTTCTTGGATGGAATGTCCTATAAATATCAATTAAGTCCATCTTGTTTAATGTGTCATTTAAAGCTTGTGTTTCCTTATTAATTTTCATTTTGGACGATCTGTCCATTGGTGAAAGTGGGGTGTTAAAGTCTCCTACTATGATTGTGTTACTGTCTATTTCCCCTTTTATGGCTGTTAACATTTGCCTTATGTATTGAGGTGCTCCTTTGTTGGGTGCATAAATATGTACAGTTGTTATATCTTCTTCTTGGATTGATCCCTTGATCAATTTCTTTCTTTTTTTATGTAGTGTCCTTCTTTGTCTCTTGCAATAGTCTTTATTTTAAAGTCTGTTTTGTCTGATATGAGAATTGCTCCTCCTGCATTTTTTTGATTTCCATTTGCATGGAATATCTTTTTCCATCCCCTCCCTTTCAGTCTGTATGTGTCCTTAGGTCTGAAGTGGGTCTCTTGGAGACAGCATATATACGGGCCTTGTTTCTGTATCCATTCAGCCAGTCTGTGTCTTTTGGTGGGAGCATTTAATCCTTTTACATTTAATGTTATTATCAATATGTGTGTTCCTTTTACCATTTTCTTAATTGTTTTGTGTTTGTTTTTGTAGGTCTTTTCCTTCTCTTGTGTTTCCTGCCTAGAGAAGTTCCTTTAGCATTTGTTGTAAAGCTGGTTTGGTGGTGCTGAATTCTCTTAGCTTTTGCTTGTCTCTAAAGCTTTTAATTTCTCCGTCGAATCTGAATGAGATCCTTGTTGGGTAGAGTAATCTTGGTTGTAGGTTTTTCCCTTTCATCACTTTGAATATGTCTTGCCACTCCCTTCTGGCTTGCAGAGTTCTGCTGAAAGATCAGCTGTTTACCTTATGTAGATTCCCTTGTATGCTATTTGTTGCTATTCCCTTGCTGCTTTCAATATTTTTTCTCTGTATTTAATTTCTTTCTTTTTTTTTTGTGGTATGTGGGCCTCTCACTGTTGTGGCCTCTCCCGTTGCGGAGCACAGGCTCTGGACGCGCAGGCTCAGCGGCCATGGCTCATGGGCCCAGCCGCTCCGTGGCATGTGGGATCTTCCCGGATCAGGGCACAAACTCATGTCCCCTGCACCGGCAGGCGGACTCTCAACCAGTGCGCCAACAGGGAAGCCCTGTATTTAATTTTTGACAGTTTGATTCATACGTGTCTTGGCATGTTTTTTCTTGGATTTATCCTGTATGGGACTCTCTGCACTGCCTGGACTCGATTGACTTTTTCCTTTGCCTTGTTAGGGAAGTTTTCAACTATAATCTCTTCAAGTATTTGCTCAGACCCTTTCTTTTTCTCTTCTTCTTCTGGGACCCCTATAATTCAAGTGTTGGTGCGTTTAATGTTGTCCCAGAGGTCTCTGAGACTGTCCTCAATTCTTTTCCTTTTTTTTTTTCTTTATTCTGCTCTCCGGTAGTTATTTACACTATTGTATCTTCCAGGTCACTTATCCGTTCTCCTGCCTCAGTTGTTGTGCTGTTGATTCCTTCTGGAGAATTTTTAATTTCATTTATTGTGTTGTTCATCATTGTTTGTTTGCTCTTTAGTTCTTCCAGGTCCTTGTTAAATGTTTCTTGTGTTTTCTCCATTCTATTTCCAAGATTTTGGATCATCTTTACTACCATTATGCTGAATTGTTTTTCAGGTAGACTGCAGGTTTGTTGTTCCTGTTGTTTTTGGTGTCGTCTGCCCCCAGTGTGTGAGGTTGGTTCAGTGGCTTGTGTCGGCTTCCTGGTGGAGGGGAGTGGTGCCTGTGTTCTGGTGGGTGGGGCTGGATCTTGTCTTCCTGGTGGGTAGGGCTGTGTCTGGTGGTGTGTTTTGGGGCATCTGGGAGCTTAGTATGATTTTAGGCAGCCTCTCTGCTAATGAGTGGGGTAGTGTTCCTGTTTTGCTAGTTATTTGGCATGCGGCACCCAGTGGGGTAGTTTTCCTGTTTTGCTAGTTGTTTGGCCTGTGGCATCCAGCAGTGGAGCTTGCTGGCCGTTGGATGGAGCTGGGTCTTAGCATTGAGTTGGAGATCTCTGGGAGAGCTCTCTCTGATTGATATTATGTTGGGCCAGGAGGTCTCTGGTGGTCCAGTGTCCTGAGCTCAGCTCTCCCACGTCGGAGGCTCACGTCTGACACCAGGTTGGAGCACCAGGGCCCTGTCAGCCACGTGGCTCAGAAGAAAAGGGAGAAAAAAAGAAAGAAAAAAATTTTTTTAATAATAATAAATAAAAAGTATTAAAGTAAAAAAATTATTAAAATAAAGAAGAGGGCAGCCAAACCAATAAACAATCCAACAGTGATAACAAGTGCTAAAAACTATACTAAAATAAACCTAAAAATCAGAAACAAATAAGTCCCAGACAGCAAACCCCAAGTCTACAATTGCTCCCAAAGTCCACAGACTCAATTTTGGGATGATTCATCGTCTATTCAGGTATTCCACAGATGCAGCGCACATGAAATTGATTGTGGGGATTTAATCCGCTGCTCCTGAGGCTGCTGGGAGAGGTTTCCCTTTGTCTTCTTTGTTCGCCCGGCTCCCGGGGTTCAGCTTTGGTTTTGGCCCCGCCTCTGCGTGTAGGTCACCTGAGCGCATCTGTTCTTCGCTCAGACAGGGTGGGGTTAAAGCAGCGGCTGATTATGGGGCTCTGGCTCGCTTAGGCCCGGGGAGGGAAGGGTACGGTAGTTATAATTGGAGCGTGTAGAGAGCCTGCGGTGGCAGAGGCTCGCGTGACATTGCAACAGCCTGAGACGTGCTGTGTAGTACCGCTTCTTAGTCACTGAAGTGAGTTAGTGTCTGGACACATTTGAGAAATAGCTCACTGGGCAACCACCTTCTAATATTTCCTCCTGAGGTGGGAGAACAGGACATAGTGTCAACACAGGCCCACCATTTCCCTACAGGTCCCGAGTTGCTCATCACTCCTGGGTACACCAGAATGAGTGCTGGATATAGTCTGAAATGCTTCCTGATTGGCTGCTGCTAGGGCAGTAACGGTCTCCAGATTTCTAGAAAGTAGGCCTCAGTGAGAAGGTAACATTTGAGAAACATGTATAGGAAGTAAGGACATGACCCAAGAGGATATCTGTGGAAGACAGTCCCAAGAAGAAAGAGCAGTAAGTGCAAAGGCGCTGAGACAGAAGCTTTCCTGGCCTGTTTGAGGAACAGTAAGGAGGCCAATGTGATGTAGTCCCTGGGCACTGTCCATGGAGATGGGAGTGCTGCAAGGCGGGGAAATCCTTTGACCAAAGGCGTTTTTCATTGTTGTCATTGGCACCATCTGAGGCTCTGAGTGCGTGAGAGATGGAGGACTCTGGAATTCAATTGTGACAGACAGTTAAAATGAAGAGATGTGAAAAACAGAGGCTTTGTAAAAAAATTTTTTTCAAGTTGCTCTGTCAAAGACACTGTTAAGGAATGGAAAGACAAGCCAAGACTAAGAGAAAATATTTGCAAGTCACATATCTGAAAAAAAAACTTGTGCCAAGTACATGTAAAGAAACCCAACAGCAAGAAAAGACACCAAGCAATTTTTAAAAGGGCAAAATATCTGAGCAGACACCTCAACAAAAAAGATATACAGGTGGCCAATAAGCACATGCAGATTAAAACAACAAGGAGATACTAGTACACACCTGTTAGAATGGCTAAAATCCCAAACACTGTGACAACATGAAATGCTGTGAGGATGCGGAGCAGCAGGAACTCTCATTCATTCTTGGTGGAAATGCAAAATGGTGAAGCCATTTTGGAAGACAGTTTGGCAGTCTGTTATCAGGTTGAACATATGACCTAGCAATCACACTCCTAGACACTTATTCAAGTGAATTAAAAACTTACATCCACAGCCCTTGACTGTTGTTTCATTCATAACCACCAAAAACTGGAAGTGACCAAGGTGCTTTTCAGTAGGTGAATGGATGAACAAACTGTGGTACATCCAGACAATGATATACTATTCAGTGATGAAAAGGAATTAACTATTGATACACTCAACAACCTGAATGAATCTTAAATGAATATTGCTAAGTGAAAGAAACCAGTTAGAAAAGCCATGATTCCATTTATGTGATATTCCGGGAAAGGCAAAACTACAAAAACAGGAAACAGATCAGGGGTTTCCAGGGATTTGGGCAGTGATGAGGGTTAATAGATGAAGCACAGAGGATATTCTTAATGGTGGTGGAACTACTGTGTACAATATTATGGTGGTGTATTTGACCCTACGCATTTGTCGAGACCCACAGAACTTTACGGCCCAAAGACTAAGCCTAATGTCCCCAAATTTTAAAAAATCTTTTTGCAAGTGGGAGAATCCCAGGGTGGAATGCAGACCATCCCAGGAGAATCTAACTGCATTTACAAGTATATGAAGCCACCTCACTGAAGGGGGTGGAGGGAAAGGTACTGATCTGAGTAACTTTGGAAATGAGTGGAGTTTTTAAGAATATGCACATAAGCATTAAATTCTAGTTAATAAGTTGTTTCCCACAGAGGCATGGATTAACAATTCTGATACGACTGTACATGTATACTGCAGCGGACCAACTAAGTGAATGGATGGCAGATGATGGGCACCAGGATTCTCACTGTTGGAGTGAGAGGAGTTTAGATGAGCAAAGGGAGGAAGCTAGAATGATCCACATAGTACGGAATTGAAGTTGGAGACATCAGTAAGAACTCATGTTTAGCTTAATATATGTACAGATGGTTACATACAGAGCTGTTTATGGACATGTGTATATCCATGGACAATGTATCCCATCTCACTGGGCCTCCGTTTCCTCGTTCATAAAATGGAATTAGAAAAACATTTGGCCTGATAGAGTTGTGGTGAGAAGGGTCATGAGGCAAATGGGACAGCGTATGTATTAATAAGACACATGGCTGTGTTAGAAAGCACTCAGTGAGTGGCAGGTATGGGTACACGTCATGTGTGTGTCTGCTCCCCAGTGGGGAGGCAGGGGCTCGTGGGGTGCCTGAGGATTACCCTAGAACGGGGTCAAAGTAGGGAAGAGGGCCTACCGGCAGCACCTCCCTGGAAGAGAGTATGGAGCCAGGAAATGGGAACGGAGTTGAGAATCTGAGGCTGTAGTTTCTCTCCAAGGTCTTCCTTCCTGGGAGGCCACCTGTGTTTAGGCGCTCCCAGGTGGGTGAGCCAGTAAGCAAGCCCCTTAAAGTGGCACTGTCATTGTCTCAATCAGTATTTCTCTCATCTGCTCCCTCTTTTATTATTCTTTAATCTTTTGGTCTCATTCGATCCGATGCCAGTCTTTCCAGTGGGATGAAAATAAAGCCATGGCTCAGAGATCTGGAGATATGTTGCTTATTTATATTATTTGAAAGGAAGTGTTGCTGGCAATATATTATCCAGTTCTGGCTTGGGTAATAGTAGCGAGGCTCCAAATTTGCATGTACAGAGTTACTCTTTGAAAATGAGCTCTACCAGTCCCTGCTTCATTAATTTTGTGGTGCTTACTTCATTAACTAATTTCGTTTTCACTTCGTTAATTTGCCCAGAATCTTTTTAACTTTTTCAATGCTGGTAGCAGTTCCTCTTCCACATCTACATAATGAAAATGCACGCTTGCATTTCCCCTCCCCCCCTTCTTCTGAAGTCTCGCATGCATACCACACTTGATTTTGCAACTTGCTAATTATCTGTGGGAAATATTTGATCCCAGTGTTTATTCTCAGTGTTCCCAGGATAGTTTTCTGCAGTTTTTTCCTTCTACATTTAGTTTTCATGTTCAGGGGCAGAGCCTAAAAGAAGACCTAAAATGTTTTGGCTTTAAGATCAAGGTCAGTGCCCCTGAATTAGATGTTTCTGGGACCTTTGAATCTAGTTTCTTACCTCTTCTAAAGAAGAGACAATGTCATATTGCTCTTTTGAATTCACTCTGCGCCTATAACGTAATAATGACCTATGCAGATACTATGCACCAGGCACTAAATTCTAGCAGGGGGAAGTCCCTTTACAAAATCCAAACCTAATTTGTAATGGGAGAAGGGAATTATAGAAAAGCACTTGAAGATGACAGTGCAGACTGTGCTTTTCTATAAAATGTGTGGCCCTGGGTATGAGAAGATACAAAATAGGGAGAAGTCAGTTGTACAAGTTGAGCGCTGCATACCTATATGAACTCAGCCTGTGGGACAATATCCACCCTATGCTATGGAAAACATGTTGGTCTTCTGAGCTCTCACGGGATTCAAGTTGCCGAGGAGCAAGGGGAGTCCCTAGTTATCTCATTACTTCACAGTAAATGCTGTTCTTTGATAAAGAGCTGAGCCGAGACCTCCTTTGCTGGGCTTTCATAATTTAGACTTGATTATTCTTTGTCAGTTCTGCCAGGGTTTTTTGAAAGAACATTTTCTGATGTACCCCACAGCTGAAATCAAAGGCTGAACCTAGTACAGATTTTCAAAGAAACATCATCTGTTTTAAGAAATTACTACAGGAAGCCCCACATACCAGACTGGATGAATGATTTGCCTGACCCAGTAGGGCCTTTCCATCTGCGAAATAGCCCACCATAATGTGTGTTCCTCAGCAGGGGTGGTATATATGGGAGTTCTCAATAAATCTTTGTAAAACAAATGGGACTATCATACAATGAAATTTGGTGTTTGTTATCTATGTTATGTATTATATATGTTTGTTATATAAGTTGTATATAATTTGAACATTTAAGAAGTTTTAGAAGAATTTGCATCCTGGCTAAAGACAGAATTAAGGAATACAGTTATTAAGTAGCAACATAACAGATTTCTTCCCTGTACAAGTGAGAGTCTGTGCTGAGGACAGCCTCCTAGTCCATGAAAGCTGCTTTATTTCCGAGGTAAGTTTGATAATCACAAGTCAAGCATTCAGAATATAGGCAGGTTCATCCCATTTTTCTTTGGTTCATGACATTTCATAAGGCAGGAGGACCTAATTACACAATGGTTAGCTTTTGGACTAGGAATATATTCTCAAACACAGTGAATTAATTAAACGCAACAAATTAATTTGATCATTTTTTTCCTACTGTGGCTAATATTTGACATTTGGTATGTTTGTTGTAAAATTATCAACTCCAGATTTTTACTACAAAATGAAAGGGCTGTTTTTCTTCCCTTTCCTCCCATCTCCTCCCCTCCCCTCCCCTCTCCTTGCCTTTTCCTAAACAAATGCACCAGAATTTTTCTCACTCTAAATGAGTATTATCCTTCAGACTAGTCTCCTTGATAAAAACACACTTATTCCAATGATGTTGCAATTGGTCAAACCATTTTGGAGCTCTTCTCTTCATCCATTTATTCCATAAGTATTTATTAAGTGCCTATTTTGTGTCAGACACTTTGATAGGTCCTAAAGACAGAGTAGAGAACAAGGCCTGGCCTCTGACTTCCCACTTTTCTGATTAGCCTCATGACACTGCCTTCAGACAGTTGTGGTCCTCATAAGAAAATCACTTCATCTAATACTTACTTTTTCTTGCCAAATCTTTTCTATCAGACTGATTCCCCACCTGATTCATTACACATGTATCTGAATGAATTTTTACAAAACAGCAACAAAAAAAGAAATTACCACTTCAGTATCCTTGTTTCTGTCCTGTACTCTGCCTCCTCTGGATTATTATGACTGGTCTCCCTGCCCGCTACTTTAGTTCTCTACCATTTAAGATCCTTCAAAGGCTCCCATTACCCAAAAGATAAAGTCAGCATCACATTTCTGGTGTCATCTCCTGCCCCATCTCCTTATTTTCATTCTTAGTAATCTGGGCCACCTCTTTATTGGGCTGGTGCATTATCTAAGACCTTGCAAATCTCAGGCTACCATTCTGCTACCTTTATGCGTTTAAGACAGCTTTGCTGGGGCTAAATTCTTAGGTCACCAGTACTGTCCCTCAAAACCCTGTAGATATTGCTCCTTTGTCTTTTGGTAGTTTTTGTTGAGAAGAGCAAAGCCTGGATAATTTGATTTGAGTTTTTGTTTGTTACTTGAATGCTAATGGGAATCTTTTCAACAACAACTTTCCAGGACATATCTGGGTATATATTTATCTCTGTTTGGTAATTTTGTCTCTAACATGTAGCATGGTGAGATTCTCCAATATCCAATCTCAGTAATTTTTCTAAATGAGAAAGTTTTCTTCTATTATAACTTTGATTATTGTTTCTAACCCACTTACTCCATTTACTGCCTCAGAGACACCTGATACTGGTAGGTAGACTGTGTAACCTACCTTCCACAATGGTTATTTTTTTCTCTAATCTCTACAGAGTACATCCTTCCATTCATTTCTTTACTTCGGTAATTCAGATTTCTGTGGTGTCAAGTCTATTCACTCCTGATTCATTCTTTTATCTTGACTGTTACACTTTTTTGTTCAGTTGCATCTCAGGAACCTGGTATGGGAGACTGTATAAATTTCTAAATGAATATGGAATATACTTGTTTTTCATTTTCACTTCTTTGGTTGCAGAGAAGACTCATTTTTTTTCCTGACTGTTTCATAGCTGTATTAAAGGTGATCTGGGGGAGGGATTTTCGGGTGACCTCACTCATGTCTCTGTCTTCCTGGAAGGCATTTAAACACAATATAAATGCTGAATTCGGGGAATTGTTTTAGCATATATTAAAAGCACTGGCATGTATTTGCTACATTAGCCATAAGCTGGATAGGGCTCCCATTTTCTGTAACTATATTGCTCATTCTTCCCTGTAAGTACTTTATGTTGGTTATTGTCTTTGGACAGAATATACACAGCTACAACTCATTTTTCTTCTCCATGTTCTTATTTTGTTCTTATCCTTTCCGTGTCTGTTTTCCTTATTTCTTAATGAATTTAGCACCATAATGAGTTCCGCTAATAGCTCAATTGAAATACTCATGCAATTTTGATCATTTATTTAACATTTTTTTCAAATTGAAAAGGACTTCATTGTTTTCATGATTAGAAAATTAATGCATACTCATCCTATAAAAACAAACAATACAAAAGCAGGTAACTTGTTCTAAAAAGAAGTTCATAGAAGGGATAAACGATATAATATAGATGATAATTTGACTTCTGGGGAGGTATTAATGGAAGTAAATTATGATGCCTAGGAAAGAAGTAGGTAGGTAGGTAGGTGCTGTTTCTATTCATTTTGTGAAATTCTTAAGATAATGTTTGGACCCCTAGAATAAGTAGGAAAATCTTTTGTCTGATAACTCTCAGAAACTGCTAAATCCTTAGAAAACACAATTATGTAATGCGCAAGAAGTATGTAGTTCAACTATCCATTTTAAACTCAGATGCTGTGCGTGTTTCTAACTAGCTGGGATGCCTGCATGTTTATGACAGAGGGAGCATTTAATGGGGTTGGACAGACTGGAGTTCTCGACTCCAAAATACAGATGATGAATTGCAAATTCCTCCACTTGATCCCTATGGGTTATGGTTTCCTCCTTAAAAGCTGTATTTGAATGATATATAGTGGCTGGTAATAGCATCTGGCTCAAACCTTGGAACTCCCTTTGGGACTTTGTAAAGCTTATGGTTTTTGTTCATATTCCTTTATTTTAAAAGCATAGCTTCCATGTTCTTCTCAAAAAGACCATTATTTGCGGAAGCAATTAGGTGGGCAATTAATAAGTCCTTTCAGACATAAATGTGTATGTATGCAGGTACAGATGTGAATGTAAATGTGACTATATATATAAATAATGTATATTTTCAAGAAAAATAGAAACTTACCTTTGACCAGCTACATGGTATCTTAGCACCAACCAAGTGACTGATGAAGCCATTCTGATTTTATTTCCATTTTTAATGTAAATGTATGCCTTTAGCTACCTGATTGGTTGTCCATCGTTTCCAGAGAGAGTGAAGTTCACCGTGGGAAGGTGGCTTCTATGCTCATTCATTCCTTCAGTCATCCATTAATTTAATGAGAACCTATTATGTGCCAGGCGCTGTAGTAGCTTCTGGGTAAACAGAAAGGGGGAGAAGGGGCTTTGTTTTCTCTAAGCTAATAATACTCTAGTGGAGCCTACAGATAATTACAACACAGTATGGTAAATACAAAGACAAAGGTGGCTCCACGGTGCCGGGGGAGCACATAGTAGGGACATCTCAGAATGATAGACTAGAATGTAAAATGCATTCTTATCAATGACAACCATTGGCTCAGTTTCTATCATAAGGAGAATTCCACGTGAGGTTCTCAGTATCCAAGGGGTGTACGACCTCAAGTTGCTTACGATCAAGTTGGTAAGAAGGAGGATTTTCATGTTTAAGGGATAATGAATAGAGCTAGTGTACAGGACTCTTGTAGGGTAATAGTAGGAAATAAAGTTGAGGAGGTAGTTTAGGGCCACACTGTGGAGAGCCTTGAATGTTACAGTAAGAGTTCTTAGACTTTATTCAGTGTGTTAGCCAGTGGGGGCCATTGAAGTTTTTTTTTCTTTTTTTAATTTCAGAAATTAATGTGAAAATAATTTATTAAGCATATATGTCAAAAGGAGGCCATTTTTTTTTTTGAGAGGGGATGAATGTGAATGACTAGCTTCCCTGCTATTATACAAGCTCAAAGAATCAAGAGGCCGTGCCTCCCTTGCTTATCACTGTCAGCCCAGAGCCCAGTGTAGTACTTAGCACATAGTATGTACTCAATAAGTACTTGCTGAGCAACTGCCTGTATACAAAATTGTGTCTTAGGAAGACAAGCCTGGCTGTTGTTAATAGCACATCTTGAGTGACACACTAGAGCCAGGAAAACCAGTTTGGCTGCCTTTGAGTAAAGTAATGAAGACCTGGACTTCAGTGGGATTATTGGAAATAGAATAAGGGAATTATTGCAAAGAGGAAATGGATAGTACTTTATGACTGGATAGGTTAGTGGGCAAGGGAAATGGAGGAAACAAGGCTTATCCCAAAGTTTTGAGGGGGTAACAGAAAAGAGGTGTTGGCAGATATGTGGAGCCTAGTGAGGAAGCTAATTTTGGGAGAAAGATTAGGAGCGTGGGGTTTAAAAACGCAAAAGACATAGTGTCGGACATGAGTCCAGAAGTTTTCAACTAACCTCCAATAAACTAGTCATGGAGATTACAAGTAACTTGTTTGTCTGTTCTCACATCACATAGTGCTTATGTCTGAGCCATCAGTTATAGGTGTGGCTCGATGTTACAGTAAGAGTTCTTATACTTTATTCAGTGTATTAGCCAGTGGGGGCCAAGGCCATAGCATTTTCCACAGACGTGACAGTAGGCACAAAGGCCAATGTGCCTTCCAAGGTTGAAGCTTTTTAACTGTGAAGCAGACTAATCAGTTAGATGAAAGTGGAAGTGACTCCCACAGAAACTCGGTAATAAAAATAATAATAACAATAACAATAATAAAAATCACACAGGATATTTTGAATACCTAACCACTGAAATACTTATTGTCTTTTGAAATGCAGTACCGCAATTTCAAGGTCCAATTCCATTAACTAGCATAATCAGGAAAAAAATGCTATGTATGTCCTTATGGAGAACTGGCAGTTGAATAGTGTTTAAAAAATAGTAATAAAAAGACAATAGCCATTTGCTGAAGCAATGTGTCATAACTTTGATTACACAAAAAGTGAAGTGGAGTGTAGTGAATTTGAGGTCAACTTTTTAAACCAGTCATCAGGGGGAAAATAAGAAAAGTGCCAAAGACCTAAATATGCATGAAGCTGCTATTGAAGTTTAATGGAAAAATGGGGCTCTTGTCAGCTAGCTGAGTACTTAATAATGTTAACACCACTACAAACAAGTTGTGGTTTATTGCTTCAATTTCCTACGTACTGGCAAGAGAATTAACGAGACTGATGCATTGAGATCTTAGATTTCAGTCAAATTAGGTGACTAAGAGGGTGATGAAAAAACACTTGTTCTCGAAGGGAACACAACTCTATCAGGAACTTGTTACATTCTGCATCAGATCATTGGATGAGCTGCTGATTTAACAGTTAAATGCTGAAAATGAAACCCCTTGATCGATTTTTTTTTTTTGTACAGGAGCTATTAGGTATCAGGCAATTTAAAGGAATAATATGCCGAACGAAGTAGGAAGCACAGGCATGCCTCTGAATATCTGTGTGTGAATTCAGAGAGGTGAATAAAATAACAGAGCCTTTGTGAGTACCCCTGTTGCATTTAGAATGTAAGATACTGTCAAAGTAGATTTTTTAAAGGTGAACCTACTTTCATTTGCCTTCAGATTTTATGGGGGGAATCTCCAAGCAATTAAATGACCCATAGGGAATCTCTTGGTCAAATGGAAGCTTTCTCATTCAAGCTCTTTCTCAGCACCAATATGGATGACAGTTGTCTCTGTTACCCTCAAACATCTACCTTTTCTGGCTTGTAAACCAGACGGAGAAAAAAGGGATTGGCCCATTACGCAATAGAGCATCCATCTGGCCTCTTCAGAAAAAGGGGAATGTGAACGAGAGACGAGAATAGTAGACTGATTGATGAAGGGTTGAAGATGTTGCTGAGGCAGACGGCTTCAGCTTTTTCAGTGAAAAATATCTTTATTGTGTACTTGAATCAATTAAAAATCACTTAATCCCAGTAAGTGGAGGAAAAAACAGACTGTCATTGTCCAGATATTAAGTTTCCCCTGCAGAATATGGAGACCTCTCCTCATTTGTAAGTTGATATTTTCTCCGGAAGATTTATCTTGTTTGATTCTTTTATTGGAATCAGAATTACAGATTCACTGAATCATGAGTTGTTAGACCTTAAAGGCCAGTGGTTTAAAAGTTTTAGCAGCAGAATTCTTTGTAAAACCAGATCTTGTGTGAAAGCCCGTTATATGTATGGATGAAAACAGAGATGTTTCGGGAAAAATGGGGAAGAGAGCTGTATCCACCAGCTGTCACTCCAGCTCTATAGCATCTTAGAGGAGCCCTAAAATAGCAGGTGTGAATAGAAAACACCAATTTCATACATGATCCAACTGAGTCTCGGAGTAGTGAAATGACGATGCCCAGGTCATACAACCAACAAGGCCGGGGTAGCAGTTAGAAGCCAGGTCTTCTAAGTTTGGCTAGAGCTAAGATGTTAACAGCCACCTGCTGGATGGTGAAAAGGTGGCTTAGCTCTTCAGCCTCTCAAGCTGGCAACTTTTAGAAATAATGAACACAGAGGGGAAAGAATCATTAATTTCTGTCCCCTTAAATAGCTGCTTTAGGAGTAAAAGGCAAAACAGCTTTAGACTAGTGCATGGTAGCTCTCAATTCCATGGAGGAAAGGAAGAGGTTAGGCACAGTCATTAGAAAGGCTTCTTACAGAAGCTGAAGTTGCTTGGGAAATTACAGAACCATTGGCTAGAATACATCAAGTACAAATGGCAGATGTAATAACAGAAAAGAAGTTATGCACCTAAGTCCTGAAATGTCGCATTACATCCATCCTGAGAGGTAATCACTCCTGTCATTACTAAGCTCTGTGATCATTCAGTCTGGCATGATAGATGGCTTCAGGCTCAATCCCATCACGGACGGATCTTGCTTCAGAACCCCGGGCTCTTATGGCTCAACCGGGGTTCAGGCAGAGGAGAGAAATAGCCACCTTGGCAGTTTTCCACTGACCTTTAGGTATTGGTTATAGGCCTACTTAATTGAAATAAAGATTTTTTTTCATTAGTGCTTTATGGAGCCATTTAAAATTATAATCTTTCCTGTCCAAGAATTAGTTTAATATGATCCACTATGATTACTTCTAATTGGATTTAACTTAGATTGAAATGTTTGAGCTCCTGTAATGGAGAGGGCTCCATTGCAGTGTGTGTGTGTGTGTGTGTGTGTGTGTGTGTTTTCAAATTTCAGGAGATTGATTTTTCTTGCTATTTATTGACTGCTGCAATTGTATGTTACTAAACCCTGGGCTAGCAAAACACCCAGAATGTTATTTTACTCCAAAGATAATTTGTCCTTGTTGAAAGTTGTAGTTAGAGAACATACAGTGTACTAAAATTCTATCTTTGGAAGGAACACAATCGAGTTGCATGATTCTCTTCTATGTCTTCTCCCATTCTCAGCCCTGAGGGTACACTGTAAAATGTATTTTTGTATCTACACATCTCTCTAAAACTCTTAACAGTTGGTTGGCCATCCCTAGTGTGGGTGCTGAAGAACTCTTTTTAACAGGCAAAATAGTGAGTGGCATAAGCATTTAACTGGGGGAATAGACTTGGAGAAAATAGTCCGGGGCTCTAAACACTGGGTGAAATGCTCTTGGTTGTAAAAGACTTAGGGTCTAATGGTTGGCGTCCTGTGAGAGTCCACTCCTGGCATCTAACAGCACTGTTTGCTTTCTGCTTGCTTCTAGGTCCTGAGTGGATTTTTGCTTGTGTCTTGGCTGCTTCCTTCCTCTATTAAGGCTATAAAATGACTTAGTCATACTATAATCAAGTGACTAAAACATTTTGGTGCTTTTCCAAACACGTATTTTAAAAGCCATTTACACAGTGACACTGTGTCTTCAGAGCTCATAGAGTCTCACCGGGGACCTGGCCCTCACAGCTCACTCACGCACTGGCCTGGTTCCCTTTCTAAGAGGAGGCATCGGTTAAAAGCCTGTTCCCACCTCAGGTTCCTTGGGTCTAAAACCTGACTGGCCCAGAGGAGCCTTGTTTTAGTGATTAAGACCTCAGATGGGTTACCCCCGACTCGGGTGCTGTGGGTGGACTTGGTTATCACAGTGTGCAGATTTAAGGCTTGCTTTTGAAAACCACAGAGATGAGTTATCAGAACTGCTCCCTGTAGAACTGGAAGCATTAACGTACCAACCAGACCTTCACGTGAAACCGAGAAGGAACAGGGGGAGCAAATCGGGTTCCTTTGGTTTCTATCCAGTCTTTCCTATAGCATTCTGGGAGCTGGAATTGACAGCCTTGGAACTCTATTAAAATGAGTCTCAGAATATTGCAGGATTGAAAAAATAAGGAGTTGGGGGAAACAGTGGTACCTTCTTGGAACCAGGCAAATTTACTGCTTCCTTCACTGTGCTTTTGCTTCACCGGAAAACATCCAGACACTCTAGGGTAATAGAGAAATGGTCTCATCCAGACACCAAGTGAGCCGCTAATATTTTGCTACTGAGAGGTTGGTCCTGCAAACCCAGAAGGGAGAGCTGGAAGTTGGTAATTTCTCTTTGATCCTTCAGAGACTGATTCTCCTTAGAAAGAGTTACCCTTAGGGTGAGATGTTGATTGTAACCAGACTTCGCACTTTACCATGGCATTTTTCTCTCTTGTTTAAGGATAGACAGGAGGCATCAAGGCAGATAACCATTGTTGTCAAGAGGGATGGGTGATCCTCATTCACTCTCCAGAGAAAGAAGTCCAGTTTTCATTTCCTTCTGTGAGATAGAGTATGTAAAAAACTGAACACCTCTCAAAGAGCCTCTGGACGCTTCTGTTTAGTCTACAGCCAAGGGTAGAAAGGTTCAGTATGAAAGGAAAGCCATCTGTATATTTTGGGAACTTACATAATTTAGTAAAGTAGCTCCTGAACAAAATAAATGCAGGTAAGTCCAGTGGGAATCTTAATAGTAGAGAGGAACTGGTAGCACAAATAAATAGTTTCCTGGATGGTCAGGACACTTATTTGTTCATATAAATCCAATCCAGATTGTGAACTGGGGATTCCCCAGTTCTTCTGTTGAGATGCAGTATTCAGTACCCTTCCGTGCCAGCTCCTTTCCTCTGAATGAAAGTAGTGAGTGGCGTGTCTTTCGTTAAGTTTCAGATTAAAATGAACATGCATTATTGTTAGGGTGGGAGAATAGAATTTCACATTGCTTAAGATAATTGGAGGCACTCTGAGGTGTCAAGAAACCAATATTGGGAAACTGAACGAAGTCTTCCGTTAAATTTGGTTTAAAGGGTTGGCAACATTCAGATTTGTAATAAGTATGTTTAGAAATCATGAGGACAAACTTCCTTTGGGTTTTAACCAATTTCACCTTTTACTACAGCTCTTCCAACACTGCAACCATCTGTTTTGAGGTGGGGACCGATAAGTCTCATAGGGAACTTCAGATGTTTATCTATTGTTTTTGGTGCAAGAGACGTCCTGGCCTTGGAGCCAGATCTTTAAATAATAGCAGCCATATTAGAAATCACATTTGGTGACTTTCTGCACCTGAATGGACAAAATAAGAAACTGCTGTGTGGTATTGGTTGATTATTAGTGCAGCCAGTCAAAGAGACCACAGCCAGAGATCCACTGTTTGGTGAAAGGAAGGTGAAAATAGCCACTGGAAGCTGTTATTGTTGTCTTTATCATCATCGTTGTTGTCAAATAATACACATAACAAAAATTCTAATAAATCTTATAAAATAAAAAGTAAAGCCTCCCCAACTCTCACCCTCCTCCACTTCCATTTCCTAGAGAAGCTACTTTTAACTGTTTTATTAAAGATTCTGGAAGATACCACCAAAATGCTAAATAATACAGCACTCTTTCTTGATTTGTCAATCTTTGATATTCCATATTGGCTGTATTTTCTACTGGTATGACAGATGAGGAATTTAGCAAACGACACTGTTTTCTACATCTCTCCTTCCTTCAACTTCTTTTTCTTTTAATTATCTATTTTTCTATCAGGTATATTGCGGACAGTGGGTTTTTTTTTTGGCCACGCCATGAGGCACGCAGGATCTTAGTTCCCCGGCCAGGGATCGAACCTGCACCCCCTGCAGTGGAAGCGCCAAGTCCTAACCGCTGGACCGCCAGGGAATTCACTCTTCTTGGCTTTTGTTGATTATACTGTTTTAAAAATTTCCTCCAGTGTTTTCATTTGCAAACTTTGAACAGTGTATATCCAGTTCTGTTTCTTGTTTCATCAAATGTTGACACTATGTATTTGCTCCCTACCTTGTAAGCAGAGGAAGCTAACACGTACACACTTACCTCCACTGCTCCTTTCCCCCCTCTGCCTCCTGACTGTTCTCTCCTATGTCATTACTTTTATGTTGTCAAGGTTTATAACATTTACAATCTGTTCTGTAACTACTGAGTTGAACCATATGAAATCGTCTTTTTTGTATATCAAAATAGCCAAATATCAGCAATTTCCTGTGGTTCAATCTAATATATTTTCTGTGCTTCTCTATAGCTTGATTCTAAAAATTGAAAGCCAGTGAACATTCATAATAATAGATACACGTATGTAAGTAGTGTCATTGGACTTGTGATTTTAGATGCCATTTAATGACTCCCAAATATAAATCCTCACGCCCAACCTCTCCCCTGAAGTACAGGCCCATATCTACCTACCTACCTGATACCTCTGTATGTCCACCTGCCATCTGAAACTTAACCTGTCCAAGACAACTCTTCACTTCCAGCCGGCAAAACCATCTCTCCATCTCTAGCCAGTAAATGGCATCACTACCCATCAAATCCCAAACTTTGGGATCCGAATCATCTCAGATTCCTACCTTTCGCCCCCTACTCCACTCTTATATAAATCTATTGACTCCTCCTCTAAAATATAACCTGAATTGGTGAATTCTCAATCCTTCTAATACGACACCCTCATTCGACACACCGTCGTCTCTCATACCACACTCCAGCAACAGTCACCTAATTGGTCTCCCTGTTTCTATTCTTGTTCTCTTCCCTGTAGTCCCTCTACAGTGATCTTAAAGCAGAAATCAGATCATTTCCCTCCCTTGCTTAAACCGCCCCCGCTTGCAAACTTTGCAGAATTCTGGCCCCAACAAACCTCTACGATCACATTTCCCATCACCAATGCCCCTCACTCGCTGTCGTCCAGCCCCTGTGGCCTTATGCTGTTTCTGTCCCGTACCACGATGGTTCCTGTCTTTACACCTTACGGTGTGCTGTTTTATCTGCCTGCACTACTCTGCTTCCAGATCTTTCCATGGTTGACTGTTTTCTGTCATTCAAGTATCAGGTCAAATACCTCGCGTCCTTCCTGACCACCCATTCTTTTTTTTTTTTTAATAAGTTAGTTTATTTATTTATTTATTTATTTATTTATTTATTTATTTATTTTTTGGCTGTATTGGGTCTTCGTTTCTGCACGAGGGCTTTCTCTAGGTGCGGCAAGCGGGGGCCACTCTTCATAGCAGTGCGTGGGCCTCTCACTGTCGTGGCCTCTCTTGTTGCGGAGCACAGGCTCCAGACGTGCAGGCTCAGTAGTTGTGGCTCACGGGCCCAGTTGCTCCGCGGCATGTGGGATCCTCCCAGACCAGGGCTCGAACCCATATCCCCTGCATTGGCAGGCAGATTCTCAACCACTGTGCCACCAGGGAAGCCCCTGACCACCCATTCTTAAACAGTATATACTGTCCCACCACTTATCCAATTTTATTTTCTTCAGAATACTTAAAAGTGAAATTTTCTTGTTTATTTTTTTGTGATCTCTCTTCCACCGTTTGAGCGTTAACTCCGTGAGGGTAGAAAAATTTTTTTTCTGTTTCTGTTCACAGTCGTATATTCCCTGAGCATGTAGGACACTGTCCAGCATATCATAGGTGCTCAATAAATTTCTTAAAAAATATCCTTCACAGAGAAGGACATGTATGTCATCCTAGGTCATTGAGAAGCATCAAGATCAAATGGATTATCATTTCTTACACTCTGTCGCTCATTCAAAAAGGGCCAGTACCTTTTGTTTTGCTTCACATTTGGATCATAGCTCTTTGTTTTGTGCAGCTTTTTTTAAGCATAGTTTTTTTTTTTTTCTGCCCCCGTCTCTCTCTTTCTCTCTTTCTTCCTCCCT
>NW_006774591.1:876817-879808 GCF_000442215.2 Lipotes vexillifer
TCTTTCCCTCCCTTTCTTCCTTCTCCCTCTCACCCCTTTCCTTTTCTGAAAGAAGAGACAATTTACCTTCGTTTCATCAGTTAGAACGTTAAAGTTATTGCACATACACTTTGTGGGATAGAATTTTTTAAGTTCTTGAATATATTTTTGAGCATCTCTTCAACTTCCTGTTCATTTATATGCTGTCATTCTGGGATATGTGTGCCTGCCTGGTGGGTTTCAGAAACAGGGAGGAGGCTAGTTCGACCAGAGTGGAGTGAACGAAAGAGTTAGTAGGAGATGAGGTCACAGATATGTCATGGAGGACCATATAGGTTGGAATGAAGACTTTGATTTTAACTCTGAATGAGATATGAAACCACTGTAGGGTTTTGAGCAAAGGCTCCCCTTGGCTGCTGGATTGGGAATAGATTAAACGTGGTCAAGAGCCAGAAGCAGGGAGACTGGTAAGGAGGCTGCTTCGATAATCCAGGAAAGAGATGATGATAGCTTGGATTGGGGTGGCGGCAGTGTATATTTTGAGGTAGAGGCAACGCTAGTTTCTGGATATGAGGTATGGGAGAAAGAGTGGAGTAAAGGATGAACTATAGGATTTTTAGCTGACAAGTCGAGAACATGGAGGTACTAATTCTACGTGTGTGAGGAAAGTTACAGGAGGATGTTTTCTCAAGGGTCAGGTGAATAGGGTGTCAGAAGCCCAGTTTTGGATATCAATTTTGAGATATCGGGTAAGAACTTGGATATATAAATCTGGATTCAGGAGGGAGATCCAGGCTGGAGATATAAAGATAGGCCTCAGCCTATAAACTGTACTTAAATTCTTGATAAATTCCTGGATGATCCTACCTAGAAATTCAGAATAGACAGAAAAGGAAAGAGGGGCAGGAACTAAATCCTGGGTCACTTCACTGTTTAGAGTTTGTGGAGATGGGGAACCAGCAGATGAGACTAGGAAGGAATGGCTAGTGACCTACGAGGGAATCCACTGTGAATGAGGCGTTCTGGAAGCCAAGTGATTTTCTCTTTATCCTTCATAATCTAAAATTTCAACATGAGTAGATGTGGGTCATATTTTAAATCCTGTTTAGCATTTTGAGGGCCCTCTATTATAGCCTGCCCTCTAATGTTTCTAATAGGAGTTTTAGAACTCCTATTAGATAAATGTTGTACCTTCCGAATCTGTGTTCGGTATTTCTTACCTTTTCCTTCGTGTTGTCTTAAGCTGTAAAATTTTTATTATTTAGCCCTTCTACTTAAAACACTCTGTAGTCCTTTTTCTTATTTCCAAAAACTTTCTTACTGTCATTGCTGCTTTTTTCATAGGCGCTCACTCTTGACTTCTGTTCCCGGAAATATCAATAATCTATTGATATTTCCTCTGGGGTCATTTGTTTTGTTTATCCATGTTGGTCCTTCTCTATCATGCTGTTGGATTTCCTCAAACAGCTGGTTATCTGTGATGGGCCGTTTATATTTATGAATGAGGAAGTACATTGGTTAGAACAGTAGCTGGCATGAGTTCCTTTTATAGCTCTGTGTGTCCCGTTCTCCAACAGGCTACTCTCTGGGCTGGGAGTGCTGAATGTAGATTCTGTGGCACTGGGCTGGACCTGTCAGTTGGCAGCTTCTCTGTACCCTGCCTCTTTACTTACCTGCAGCAGCTGTACTATTGGTCCTCTCCAGACGGATATTCTACTCTGATTAGGAAACAATTCTTGGCAGTCGAGCTAGGAACAGGTATTACAGTTACCCATTGACAGTCCTCTAAGGTGACCACCCTGATTGCTGCCCCACAGCCCACTTTTGCTCCTAGCATCTGCTGACTCTGAATTCAGAGCCTCTCAGGGGGTTTGCCAAAGAAAGTGACTCCCACCTCCCTTAAGTCTTCCGTATATATTTTGGCTGACACCAGGGGCTGTGGTCTTAACCAGTACACTGTGCTGCTTCCCAGTATGGCATCGGGTTAGTTCCTATGTTCTCTGAGACTCTGCTTCTTCATCTGGAAAATGGGGGCATTATTCACCTCATAAAGCTGCTAAGGATCTTAAATGAAATACCCTATGTAGCGCACAGACCGGTACTTGTCTCCCCAGCCCTGGCATCCATGTTCGTTCCCCAGCTAAAGGAAGAAAAGGTAAGCGTGTGGTGGTATCCATAGCTAGAGGTTAAGGACAGAATCTTAAAGAGAGTATATCATTGATAGTGGTTTGATACAGTAAACATATTATTAAATAAGCTGGAAAGTCGGGAAAATACTGCAGTTAAAGTTGGAAAATGGTCTCAGGACTCCTGGTTCCAGATGGCTGCCTGAGCACATGTGTTTACTTCTCTGTCCTGCAGGACAGAGTTTATTTACTGTCAGTGGCCCATCTGGGCCTGGCATCCAAGTCTATTTTGCTTCACTTCTGTGCGCTTTCCATTACATCCCACTCCTTCCCCACCTCTTTGCCGTAGTCCTCCATCATAGGAAAGAACGCTGGCCAACTTAACTGTAATCTTTGTAGGCAATCAAAATAAAAATTAGAGTGTGAGCTTGGTGTGTGTGAAAAGCATTGTTAGTTGTAACTTTTAATTGGTGATTATCTAGGTTTCTTAGTATTTTACCATCTTTTTTCTTCATCTATGAAACATCTATGAAATTTTTCTCAGTGGGGTGGCTGATACTGTGTGCACCGTATTTCTTTCATAAGTTGAATTAATAATCAGTAAAATTCTACCAAAGGGGGTGGTTGTGTTAGGACTTTTGGTCGTGCATTGTCTGAGTTTGCATTTCAGTCAGTGACTCCTTTTCTCCAAATAGACAGCTTTTATAGACTGGGAGAGTGGCTATCTTAAAAGACATTGACGGTTCCTGTCCAACCATAACCAGCGAAATTCTGTGGACGTTTGCTCAGTTGTGGAGCTTTGGCTGTACCCGATAAACAAAGATCTGAACAGATCAAGAGAAGTGTGTTGTATGACTGAAGAAAGCAGACCGCCTGTAGCAGGAAT
>NW_006774591.1:880157-883862 GCF_000442215.2 Lipotes vexillifer
CCCTGCTAATCACTCTTTCTCTTCATTGTGCAGCCAGCCTCTTGTCCACTGACTGCTACCAGACCACCCCAGTTCCGCATGCAAGGACCCAGAGAAGCCGGGGCAAACTTCACACTTAACTGCAGCAGTCACTCCTAGCTACTGGAAAGATGACATTTGGGTGCTTCTCAGGGTGCTTCTGGCCCTCTGTGACTCACTTTCTGACCCCCACTTTCCTCTCCTTCAGTGAATTTGCCCGTGTTATTGGGGACCTCAGAGCTCAGGTGCGATGTCCTTGCCTATGTGTTGGATCGCCTTATAAATACTTATTCAGTTCATGCTACTTGCCAGGCACCACTCAGAATCAAGGCCAAGGGCTAGGATGAGGTGAGTGAGGCACTCCACCCTGGGCACAAAATTAAAGAAGTGCAAAAAAAAAAAAAAAAAAACCCTCAATAATCAAGATGATTACCATCAAGGTGCAGTAAATTTGAAAGATCAAAATGAATGTAAAAAATTCCACGATGAACAAAAGTACTACGCAGCTAAATAACAGGATCTGACAGGGCTGGGATTTGGGGGAGGTGAGCGAGATGAGGCACACAAGTGCAGGGGCAGATCCTGTCAAAATGTATTCTTAGAATTTGATACAAGGGCAAGAAATATCCTCAGGATTGCTCTTTTGCCTTTTATCACTTTCAGTGAGAAAGAAATACAGAAGTGTTTTCAAAAGAGCTTGAGTATGATATAAATGTAAAATCTGACTGTGTCGCTATTATCATTTGTTCCCAATAATGACGGCCTGGTTGGATTGACATTTTAAGCAAGTCTGTTCAATTCTTTGAATCACTAAAGATTTACACTAATTTGACTCTTTTTTTTGCTCTAAGTCATACAGAAAACAATGCGGTGGGCCAACGTATGCCGTAAATGTCACTCTAAGCAGAAAGAATGCAACCTATTAGGGAGCCTTCGATTCAACTTGCTGCCTCTTCTTTCTTTTCTTAATGACCATTTACTTAAAACCCCCAAAAGAGGGAAAGCCGGTGCCCAGCTGCCAGTCACAGTTAGGCAGATGCTGTTTGCAGTCCCATACTGAGAACAGAGAAGATGGCAATTGCATTTTATAAGCCATTAGAGGAACCTATGGATTTCCACACACTCTGACTTGGCACCTTGGTAGAATCGAAAAGATTTTAATGTTATTGCTGAAAGGTGGTAAGAATCATGTCTTGTGATGTAGAAAATGGAAGTTCCTTCCGAAGCCGCATCAATGAGCCTATTTCCCTAAACTTCATTAAGCCAACGGTAGATGCTGTTCAGTTCTGGCCTGTCCTGCAGTTATTAGAAAATGGTGTCAAAGCAGCAGAGATTTAGAACTTACAAGTTAGGACTTAGTGTTCAACTCCAGCCTTTGAACTACCTTGAGGTTATCGTCTAATTTAATTAAGGGTATTTGTGGATTCAACAAACTACCTATATCTCCTGTCCTAGAGTGCATCGCAGGTAGTCTAGAAAGGGAAAAGAGAAGTGAAGAAATTATGTTTATATAAATACAACATAGTACAGGTGTTACTGGCTCCTAGAGATATTGGATTCCTGTGAATGAACATACCATAGCAGGGATTTTAGACAAGCCTAGAAAATTACAGATTAGATAACTATGAAATAGAAAAAAGAGCTAAAGCCCATGTAAAGAAATCGAAATCAGCATTAGATTGGGGAAAGTGTTCACTGAAGTGTGTGTGGCCTGAAAGTACAAAATAAAACTGACCCGCAGTTGAGATAGCTCAAGTTTGTGTCTGTGGAAGCGTGACCTTCTCCGCTGTTTCCCTTGCGATGGATCACGTAGGAGAGTTCAGAAGGTAAGGATGAGGGTCAACCATTTTCCTTTACATTAATTCCAGTTCGAAGGAGGCCAGTTCTTAAAGTGCTCATTTCTGTGTTCCTGTGTCCACATTTAGAAATGAAACAAACACTCCAAATACCCATTTAAACAATCCAATGTTTTACCGTGCTTTACAGTTTGCAAAGTCCTTTAACCTCTCGTACGTTCATTTAATGCCACTCAGCAGGCTCTGGGGTCAACTGGCCCTGGGCATGACTGCTGTCTGTCTCGTAGCTGGGTACCCCTGGGAGAATCACAGAATCTGGCTGAGCCCTATTTCTTTGCTTGTTGGAAGGGGATCACAATACCTACCTGCAAGGATGGTTGTGAGGAGTAAAGGAGGGAATGCATGCCAAGTGTCTGGTGCTGTCCCTGGCATGGACTAAGCCCCAGCAAACATTAGCTTTCGTTGCTAATGCTCCAAAGATCCCTCTAAGTTAGACATGATTATTTGAAATTTACAGATTGAGAAAGCAAGGCTGGGGAGGTAAGTGACTAGCCCAATTAACAGAACAAGGATTTGAACTCAGATCTTCTGACTGAAGTTTGGAATACAGCCCAGTCCCCATCCCACAACTGATAAGCTAGTATTAGTTTCCTGTAACCGCTGTAACAAATTAACACAAATTTGGTGGCTTCGACTAACAGAAATGTATTCTCTCATGGTTCGGGAGGCCAGGAGTTTTAAGTAAGTATCACTGGGCTGAAATCAAGGTGCCAGCAGGGCCCCACCCACTCCGGAGGCTCTAGGGGAGAATTCATTCCTTGCCTCTTCCAGCTTCTGGTGGCTGCTGGCAGTCCTTGGATTGTGGCCACATCACTCTAATTTCTGCTCCTGTGGACATGTTGCCTTCTCCTCTTCTTTCCTCTGCCTCTTTTTGTAAGGCTACATGTGATTGTGTTTAGGGCTCACCTAGATAATCCAGTGTAATTTCTCCACCTCAAAATTCTTAATTTAATCGAACCTACAGAGTCCTTTTTCACCATATAAGGTAATATGCACAGGTTACAGGAATTGATTAGGAAGTGGATATCTTGCGGCGGGCGAGGGGGCATTATTCAACCTAGCACAGCTAGCATGGGAAATTTTCAGTCTGGGCAACCTGTGCCCATCTTGACTCATACCTCCTGCCAGTTTAGTCAGATGCAAGCCCTCCTTCTATTCTCCTGCTGGCTTGGGCATCTGGAACCCTGGTAGCCAATCTGGGCCCCTAAAACTGCCTTTGGATAAGCCCTAGCACATCAAAGCCTGACTCCAGCTTCATCCTCAAGATCCATAATTGCCTTCCATCTGGGCCTGGCCCTTGCGGGCTTGCCATGCCCCTCCCCAACATATGATCTATGTGGCCCAGGGGGTACCCTCCAAACTCAGATTAGTTCCATCCTCACCCAAGGAAGGTTGATCTGTGATCTGCACAGCTAGACAAGAGGATCCTAGTGGAAGGTTCTGATTCACTCAGGTTGGCTAGAATATGAGGCAGGGATTTCAGGGCCTACAACCCTGGGCACCTTCTCTACGGTTGCAATACTCTGAGGAAACCCTGTGGACAACTGCTGCTCCATGGCCAGTGCTAGCCGGTCTATAGTTTCCTCTATGGTTTTATGGATGGTTCCAGAAGTATATTTTTATATATAATGTGTATGTGTATTTGTGTGTGTGTGTATATAATCATACATGCATATACGTGTGTGTTATGTATTCTTTACTTTTCAGCAAGATAGCTCATTTATATATATATATATATATTTTTTTTTTTATTTTTATTTTTATTTTATTTTTATTTTTTTGCAGTACGCGGGCCTCTCACTGTTGTGGCCTCTCCCGTTGCGGAGCACAG
>NW_006774591.1:884039-886430 GCF_000442215.2 Lipotes vexillifer
GGCAGGCGGACTCTCAACCACTGCGCCACCAGGGAAGCCCTATATATATATTAAAAAAAAATTTTTTTATTGGAGTATAGTTGACTTCAATGTTGTGTTAGTTTCAGGTGTACAGCAAAGTCAGTCAGTTATACATATACCTATATCCATTCTTTTTTAGATTCTTTTCCCTTATAGGTTATTACAGAATATCGAGTAGATGAAAACTCAGATAATACCTCTCACTGGTTCTCATGCATTCATCTAAAATTTACTGGGCACCTCCTCCATTCTGGACCCTTTGCTGGATGCTAAGAATACAGAGGTGAATCTGCGGTGGTCTAAACTTTTAAGGGGATCACAGTCTAGGGAGTAGACAGATCTAGAAATGGCTAAATTAAAGAATAGTGTGATTAATTGAGTTGTTTCGCTTGATGGTAAACAACATTTTAATGCAATATTTTAAAAAAAATCAAAATTACTGCCAAGAAATCCATGATGAACAGTAGTGCCCTTATTTGACTTATAAGGTAACACATTCACCGGTTCCAGGGATAAGGGACATCTGGGCTGGGAGGCATTATTCAGCCGACCACAGGTACTGAAATGAGCGAGATACTTTGTAGGACAGTGAGAGGGGGAGGTGGGAGGAGCGTGGCAGGAGCCAGGCCACCGCACCCGCTTACTGGCAGCACTTTTCCCCCTGTGGAGTCTTATAGCTGTTTGGGGTGTTGGCTTAGCTTTGGGTGGAGGTCTGTAGGATCGTTTGTCTTGCCAAAAAAGACTAGGCACTGATCGAGTTTGGCAATGCTGCTCTGGGAAATTAAAGCAGGGGCTTGCTTAGAAATGCTCCACCTTGACAGGATGCTAGGCAAATGCAGCATTACGGCCATCTGGAGAGATGGCTAGCAGTGGGGGTTCCATATGTGCTCAGGGGAATATTTTTTTGGATTGGTCAAGGCAGCGACCGCCATGGTGTCTGAAAGGGGCAAGATTAGATTTGTGAGTAGATCAGAACTGTTGCCTTCAGAATGACATCCTCGGGACGCGATGTTTCACCAGGTTACTGAGGGCCACGGTGGACAAGGGGATTAGTGTGATGGCGAATTTTAGAGGAAGCTTCTAATAGGCAGAAGCTCAAATTGAACTCTCGAAGCTTATCTTGCTTGCATTGAAGAGAATTGGTCCTAGGTTGCTTTAATTTCAAGATAAGAACCACAGCAGTGTCTCTTGATCCAGTTAGAGCCAGGGAAGAAATAGAAGGCTTAAGAGCTTGAAGAAGGGCCAGGTTCCCTCACCCACATTACGCCGTCCTCTCCTGCCCTCCCACACTCCATCCACCTGTTGGAGAAGCCTATCTGAAGGTACAAGTTTCATTTCCCAAACAGAAGTGATTTTCAGTCTTGTAGAGGATCCTTAGTCATACTGCTATTAGATCCTTAGTCTATACATGCTATCTGTTCCCAGGTCAGGGCCACATCAAGATCAGCTAAGAAATCTCTTATTTTTTATGTAGTTTTCCTTTATAAAAGTAACAAATACTCATTATACAAAGTGGGGAAAATATAGAAGAATGAGATAAAAGGAGAAATATATATGCATATGTGTACATGTGGGTATAGATTTGCCTGCATGTGTATATGTATATGTGTGTGTCCATATAGCTTATAAGCACACAAATATGTATAAATAAAGGTGGTTCCAATATCGTGCTCCAATTTTTTTTTTTTATTCCCGTTCTTTGTTCTTATCTGTTTTGACCTATCAGCATCAACCACACAGTCAGCCACTTCCTCCTTGAAACATTCACTTCCCTCGACTTCTCCTAGTTTTCCTCTGATTCAGTCCCCACTTGTTCTTAGTGTCCTTTGTCAACATAGCTTCCTTTATCTGGCCGTCAAATGCTGGGATTCTACAGAGCTGACGTCTTCTCCTTCTCTTCTTACTTTGCTTTCATGTTTTCGGTGATTTTGCCCATCGCCATGACTTTAAATATGATTGACATGCAGATATTTTCCACATTTCTATCTCTAGCAAAAGCTTCTTCTTTCAGATGCAGGCTCACAAATCCAGCTGCCTACTTGACATCTTGACCTGAATGTTTCCTAGGCATCTCAAACCCAGCCGGTCTGCAGAGAGCTCTTGACTTCCCCTTCCTGCACTTGCCTGCTCAGTCTTGTCCATCTCAGCAAATGGTACCACTCTCCACCAGTGACTCATCCAAAAACTAAGGAGTCATCCTTCATGCCTCTGTTTGTTTCCCTCATGTCTCACATCCAATCCATCAGCAACTCCTGCCTATTCTACCCTACATTATATCTTGAATTGACTGACTCCTTTCTGTCTCCATTGCTACCCCTTGGTCTTGACAGTATCTCTAAATGTTGTCCGCTCCAACTGATTCCCTACACA
>NW_006774591.1:886440-899887 GCF_000442215.2 Lipotes vexillifer
CTACACAGCATTCATAATCATCTTTCTAAAAGATAAATCATATTATGTGATAAAAATCCTTAAATAGCTAACTGTTGACTGGTTAAATGCATTTCGGTACGACTATATGATGGAATACTATACAACTATAAAAATTAATAAAGAAGGCAGCCATGCAACGAAATGGAACGAGCTCTAGGATATATTATCAAGTGAAAAAAAAAATCAACGTCTAGAGTAGTATATATGGTGTGTGACTTTTAGGATATGACCCAGAGACAAATCAACAATACGTATTTGTATCTGCATCAGAACTGTGAAAGGATTCATAAGAAACTAATGAAAATAGCTACAAACTTGTGAATGAGTAAGGAAAACTATCCAGTGGCCTGGTACAGAGATAAGAGCAAGACTCATCACAGTAAACCGTTTTTATATTGTTTGGATTTTTGAACCATGTGGATATATTCCCTATCAAAAAATAAAAACAGAAATATCTTCCCGTTGCACTTAGAAGTGAACTAATATTCCCTGCCTTGGGCTATAAAACCCTGCCTGCTCAAGCCTCTGCTCACCTCTCCACTCTCTCCTCCTACCATCCCTGTCACTCTTTTACTACTCTCAAGTCCAAATGGTCTTCTTTCAACTAATCAAACTCACTCTGTGTTTTTTCTACTCAGTGCTCTTGTGTTGTATTTTTCCTCTGCCTTGACCGCCCTTTCAACTGGTCTTTACATGGGTGTCTCCTTTTCACCTGTAAATCTCTGTTAAAATGCCATCTCAGAGATATCTTTGTTGGCTGCTTTATCCCAGCATGTTCACCCCGTCTTACCCTTTATTCTCAATCATGGTGCCATGGTCTCTTCCTCCTTAGCACTCCTCACCATTGTTTATTGTGTGCTTAAATAAATTATTTAGTTTGTTGTTCACCCACTAGAGACTAAACTTCATGAAGATTATATTTATATTTTTTTATATATATAAATATAATATATATTTATATATAACCATTAATTATAATGGTTATATATATATAACCATTTATATAATTTTCAGCCTCAGTCCAGTGCCTGGTGCATAGTAAGTGATCAATACGTGTTTGTTGACTGAATGCAGAATTGTAGGTGCTTATGTCACGAGCATTTACCCATGTCATTACAAAGTTTTCAGAAGTGTCCTTGTAATAGTTGCATAATATTCTGTCCAGTGGATATATCAATAGCACAGTTAACATAACCAGTTTCATATTTATTGACACTTAGGTAGTTATTGAAACAATGTATAAAAGTAGATTTATGGCTTCCCTGGTGATGCAGTGGCTAAGAATCCGCCTGCCAATGCAGAGGACATGGGTTCGAGCCCCGGCCCAGGAGGATCCCACATGCTGCGGAGCAACTAAGCCCATGCGCCACAACTACTGAACCTGTGCTCTGGAGCCACAAACCACAACCACTGAGCCCACATGCCACAGCTGCTGAGGCTTGCGCGCCTAGAGCCCACGCTCCGCAGCAAGAGAAGCTGCCGCGGGACTTCCCTGGTAGCACAGTGGTTAAGAATCCGCCTGCCAGTGCAGGGGACACGGGTTCGAGCCCTGGTCCGGGAAGATCCCACATGCCGCGGAGCAACTAAGCCTGCGCGTCCCAACTACTGAGCCTGCGCTCTAGAGCCTGCGAGCCACAACTGCTGAGCCCATGTGTCACAGCTACTGAAGCCCAGGCACCTAGAGCCCGTGCTCTGCAACAAGAGAAGCCACCTCAATGAGAAGCCCACGCACCGCAACAAAGAGTAGCCCCTTCTCACCACAACTAGAGAAAACCCACGTGCAGCAACCAGGACCCAGTGCAGCCAAAAATTAATTAATTAATTAATTAATTTTTTAACAAAGAGAGAGAAGTCACCGCAATGAGAAGCCCGCTCGCCGCAACGAAGAGTGGCCCCCGCTCGCCGCAACTAGAGAAAACCTGTGCACGGCGACGAAGGCCCAACACAGCCAAAAGTAAATAAAGGAGAAAAAGGAAAAAGAGAAAAGTAGATTTAACCTCAACATTGTTAGTATGGCATACTGTCAGGTTTAAAACATTTTGATTTATGTGATAGCTTGAAAAGTGGTATCTTTAAAAGTTTTTAATTTGTATTTCTTTGATTACTGATAGCTTTACATGTTTTCCATATCGGCCACTTGGACTTCTTTTATGGATTGTCCTCAACACCTTTTGAATTACGTCCTTCTCCTTCCCCAGTGCTGTTGTCTTGAACCAGGTTCTTACCATTTCTAACCTGAGTTGCTTTCACAACCTCCATATTGGTCTCAGGACCTCCGATCTTGCTGCCCTCCACTGTATCCTTTCTCCCAAAGCCAGAGTTGTTTTTTCTAAAATGCATATTTGTTCCCAGTTTTGCCTACTTACAACTCTTGGAGTTTCCATTGCCTAGAAAACAAACAGAAAGGTCTGCCATGTTTTGGCCTATCTGTATAGCTTCAGTGGCTCCAGCCAGAAGTCTCACCCCCATTCAACATCACACATTGTGTCTCTGGGTCTACTTAAAGTTGCTCTCTCTTTCTGAAATATCCTTATACAGCATCTCTTGTACAACTGTGGAACCTCTACTCATCTTTCAAAACTAGGCCAAGAGTTACTTCTTCCATGAAACTTGATTCCCCCAAACCTGGTAAAATTGACCACTACCTTCCTTTTGTTACACTTCTGCTTCATTCAGGCTTCTATCATAGCAACTATGATGTTTGCTTTTGCCACCTTTTTTTTTTTTTTTTTTTGGCGGTAGGCGGGCCTCTCACTGTTGGGGCCTCCCCCACTGCAGAGCACAGGCTCCGGACGCGCAGGCTCAGCGGCCATGGCTCACGGGCCCAGCCGCTCCGCGGCATGTGGGATCTTCCCGGACCGGGACACGAACCCGTGTCCCCTGCATCGGCAGGCGGACTCTCAACCGCCGCGCCACCAGGGAAGCCCTTGCCACGTTTTTTAATGTTTGTCTCCCTGTAGATTTCAAGCACTTCAAGAGGAAAATTAGTTCTTATAAACTTTACATTCTCTAGTGTCTAGCACATGTCTTGAAATATAGTCTGTATCCAATGAATATTTATTCACTATTTTGTCCAGTTATTTGAGTATTAGTATTTTCCTTATAGAGTTTTTATGAGTGAATTATATGTTAAAAATAGTAATTCTTTGTTTTATTTATTATGAATATTTTTTATCAGTTTTAAGCTGCCTTTTAAGTTTGATTATGGATGACTGAATGGTTTCGTGTTTTAGAGAAGTTTTTAATATGTATAAAGTCAAAGTTATTAATGTTCTAAATTATTTCTTCCATTATTTCTAAATTTAGAAATCCCTAATGCTATTAGTGATTTGATAAATATTTATTTCTGTTTTCTTCTAGGTTTTTTTTTTTTTTTTTTTTTTTTTTTTTGGTTTTGGGTCTTTTCTTGTGCGGTATGCGGGCCTCTCACTGTTGTGGCCTCTCCCGTTGCGGAGCACAGGCTCCGGACGCGCAGGCTCAGCGGCCATGGCTCACGGGCCCAGCCGCTCCGTGGCACGTGGGACCTTCCCGGACCGGGGCGCGAACCCGTGTCCCCCGCATCGGCAGGCGGACTCTCAACCACTGCGCCACCAGGGAAGCCCATCTTCTAGTTTTATGGTTTGAATTTTTTGATCATTTAACTCAATAATTTTTCTAGAAGTTACTTTATGGTATATACTAATAATTTTATTTATTTTTCCCTAGATAGTTAACCACTTGTCCTAATACCATTTATTAGTAACCGTTTTCTTCCCTTTTATTTGAGATGCCTCCTTTATCATATATTAGTTTCATATACATAGTTGGATCGGCATGGGGGCTATATTTGATTTCATTGATTTGTATATCTAAAATTGTTCCGGTATCCTAGTGCTTTAATAGATGGAGATTTATAACATGTATTTTTAATGCAGTAGACTATAAATAAAAATTTTAATATCTGATGGGGCTAATTCCTCTTCGTTACTCTTCTTTTTCAGAAGTTTTCTGTGCAATTTTCTTCCATTTGTTTTTCCTACAAAATCTTTGGATTATTTTGTAATCAAGTCCCCAAAGAATCCCGTTGGTGTTCTGATTGGAATTCAACTAAAATTGTAAATAATTTAAGAGCAAATTGATTTCTCTTTACCACATTCAGCCTTCCAATTCAGGAACGTGAATTGGAAAAAGACTTATTCAAGTCTTTTTTATGTTTTGTCAGTGAAGTTTTATAGTTCTCTTTTTATAGGTCTCACATGGTTCTAATTAAAGTTACTCCTAGGCATTTTGAATTTCAGTCAGCAAACTTCTCCAGTGTGACTGAGAATGCCCACACAGCCCACTGATAAATCTAAACCAGGATACTGAGGCCCGTATTTTCTAGGCCACGTGGTTTGACAGTAATTGAGGCCGTATAGTGTAGTGGTTAAATGCCTGGGCCTTAGCGTCTAGACAGATCTGGTTCTGAATCCTCGTTCTGTCACTTAGTAGCTGTGTAACCTTGGGCAAAATATGTAAACTCTCTGTAAACTCTGTCTCAGTTGATTCATCTGTAGAACAGGGCTACTAATAGTACCTTTCCTCTCAGGGGTTTGGGGGGCAGTACGCAGGTTCATGAAAGTGCTCAACAAGTGTGAACTGTGGTACTGATGATGGTGACAGGAATTGGGCATTCAGAGAAAAATTGGAAATAAGAGTGTCTTGAAAAGTTCAGACTGCCAAAACCATAGGCGAATGAAAATGAAGAACGATCCAAAGAAGAATGAAAGGTGAACAGAGAGAGGAAAGCAGGAAAAGGGAGTTGCTTGCGGTAGGGAGTTCTATGACCCCCTCTTCTGATGGGAAGAGTTTGGAAAATGGCTGTGTCATTGTTGGACCAGGTATGCAGACCATGCTGGGGAAACCTCCAGAGGCTGAGGAGAGGGAAAGGGAAGCAAACAAAATACATGGATAGTTGTTCTTCACACATCTACCCTCCTGCCCACCCAGCTGGGCCTTAGTGCCAGGATGGGGAGAGAAGCTCGCCTGAGAACCTGTATTGGAGGGATATGGCCTGGTGGCCATGGGAACCTGTGGAGCCAGAATTCTACTCGCAAGACATGCTTCTTTGGGATTGTGTAGGTCCGAGTGCAGCTGAGTGAGTGAGAGCAGCCCCAAAGGGAGGCGAGCGTGGTTCATGGAAAGAGATGGAAACGTGTCTGATAAGCCAACCCCTTGAGCTGGGAGGTCATGGATTTGGCTCATTAATATTTTATTAATCGTAGCATATGTTGCTTGAGAGTGTTGGTGACATTTCACTAGAAGGCCAGGTCACTTCTTCTTAAATGGTGATGGGCATGAAGTGGGGGAATGGGGAGGATGGAAGGGAGGAAGGGACAGAGAAAAGAAGAGGGGGGATTGGTGCCTCTGTGTGAATGCTTTACACAACTGTATACTCAGTTGAGCTGTATGCACAGCACAGTGTGAGTTTTACGCTGTAGGTGTTTCTCCACAGCCACTCGCAAAGATGAAGCTTTATTTGTTGTGTGTGGCATTGTTTTGGGACAAAAAGAACTAATATCCTTAATTTAATTTAATCTGAGATACAAATGGGAAGCCGAAGGGTGAAGATCCCTGTAAACAGAATATGAGAAATATCCTATTGCCTGATGATTCCTGTTCTAATTCTTTTATATTCCCAAGGATATCCTCAAGATGCAAGCCAGCGATGCTGTTTCCCAATAAAATGTCCATTATTAAATAGCAGATATTTGAGATATTCTTGGATATCATCATATCCTATAACATTAATGCTGGAAAAGCCTTTTGAGACCAACCAGTAGAGCCACTGATGCCCAGCAGAGGGAAATAACTCACGCGCGCTTGTGTTATGAGCTGGTGGCAGAGCCAGAACTGAAGCTGAGGTCTCTGCCTACTTTTGGAAACTCCTAGGACAACTGTCTTTTAGCACTTATTCAGCCTTTGCCTCGTGACCTTCTAGTGCATTTAGGACCTGTGTTATAAACCCACCAATGTGATTTTCTTTCTTCAGGGGAATAGGGTGATGGGAACATAGTGCAGCCCACGTATGGAGGAACAAGGAATATTTTCCAGACGCTAAATTGACTTTTTCTCTTTTTTTCTTCCCTCCAGAGATATTTCTGAAAAGATACATTAAATTCTATAAACATTTCCATTTCACAGCATCTAAGACTGGCCTATATGGGTGAGGCCTTTGAGGTGGGCTCTGCCCATTCTGCTCCCCATTCAGGCTTCCCCTGGGATCTCGAACACACCTTCTGACATTACTTACCTCACCGTGTGGTAATTCGTTGAGTCTACAGCACCACAGCATTCTCGATCTATGACCTAGCTGTGATCTCCAGGACCAGGACTGGGCCCGATTCCCTATCCCCAGTGAAGGGCAAGGACCCAGGAAATATCTCTGGATTGAATCCCCGGAGCAGAGAGGACATTAGGAAGAAGCTCAGGTTTTAGGCTCTGGGCCTGGAGGTTTGCCGTGTAGCCTCAGGTCAGTCCGTGAACCATTCTCAGCATTGGTCTCCTTTATGTAAGGGGATGGTGGTACTAGCGCCACCACTACCTCCCAGAGGAATGTGAGAATAAATGAGATCATGATTACCAAAACTCCCTGTGAACTGAAAGGTCCTACAGAAAAATAAAGCATATGATAGTAGTGGCTAGCATTCTGGGAGAACTCGCTGAGTGCCAGAAAGCACATTCAAACTGCACAACAGCCCTATGAGGAAAGGGCTACTGTTACCCCATTTTATGGATGGGAAAACTGAGGCACAGAGAAGCTAGATAATTTTTCCAGGATCCTACATCCCTAAGGACACACAGCTAGCGAATGGTTATGGTATTAGAAGCTAACGAGAGGCTATAACTTGCTCAGCCTGACACAGCCAAGTTTCAGAGACAGAACTAAAATTTTGGTCTCTTGACTCCAAGTCCAGTGCTCTATCTCTACTGAGGAGCCTAATGCATGATGTGCTGGGAAAACCATCCAGGTATCTCCTATGGAAGCATGCTTGGTGCATGGTATTGCTGCTCTGACTATGTCCTCTTGCCTGAGGAAAAGATGCAGAAAGTGGACATGAAAGGTTCTCCCTGGGTTGAAGGACTTCAAGTTATGGGTCAGTTTTCAAAACGAGCCACTGAGGGGCCTGGGGGAGGGTCTGTCATCCCAGGTGGGTTGGTGAAGGTGAATAAGCACACTTGGCTTAGAAATAAATGACGCATTTCTCTCCCTTCTATATTTCTATCCTAAACAACCTAGATCTAGATCATACATATTTTTTCATGTCAACTTGCTGAAAGGTTATTTGTAAATAAGATATGACACAAATATAATTTGGCCAACAGCAAGCACCTTTGTAATACAATTTGACATTTCTAATAAACACCCAATGACGTGGGGCTTATTACCTGGCCTTTGTGTATGAAGCCAGGACCTTCATGCTCTTTCTGGAAATAAATCCCACTGCTCGGTGCTAATCTAGAGATCCTTTATGCACCAGTAGTCCACACTGTGTGCACATTTCTGGGCTACCTACTTTGTACTCTGTGTGTGTGTTGAGGATACAAGGGTACAAGGAAGTGACATGTAGTTCCTGTCCTCACAAAGCTTAGCATCAAGTGAGCCTGAAATGGATTATATCCACAGGACACTGGTTTTCTTCAAAGTCTGTAATAATAATTATAATAATAGCCCTTACAGAAGGATTTACAGTTTTCAAAACACACGCATACTATTTTAAATAGCTGTATTGATTTTCTGGTTACACACGTGTTTGGTCTTTAAAAATATCATGAAGACTACAGTAATATACAACATAAGACATGTCCCCTGTAATCCCACACCGTTTAAGGTAGCTATCTCTGTTAACCATTTAGCGTCTCTTTCCTGTAGACCTTGTTCTCTGCATATACACATATAGAAATATAGTTTATTGATATTACAGAAAGGGGGGCATCCAATGCAAAGAGTTTTATACTTGCTTTCTTTCACTTGTCTCATATTGTCTTAGATGGCTTTCCATCCCCATAGAAGGCGGGAAGGCAAGAACAAGCAAATGGAAGAGATTGTGTCGTTGATCTAAACAAGAGCAAAAAGACCTTAATGGCAGCCACCATTGGTAATCACTTCCCGTAAGCTGGGCACCGGGTCAAGTGTGTACCTGCATTACCTGCATTACCTTAGTTAAGCAAATCCCGGCCTTGGGCTTTCATAGCAGAGTGGCCTCAGCTCAGTCACTTAGCCTATCTGAGCCTCCCTTTCTTCATCTATAAAATGGGAGTAATAATGGCACAGGCCTCACAGGTTAATGGTGAGGGTTAAGTAAATAAAGTACTTCTAAAAGTGCTGAGAACATTGCTTGGCACATACACAATGCATGTTAGCCATTGTCATCTTTGTTGTTGTAGTTATTTTTATTATTTTTGTTTGCCTATGACTTGGGTGCTTTTATTATCCCCATTTTACAGATGTTGAGACTGAGGTTCAGGTGGTGTGCATGACTTGTCCGAAGTCTCACGGCGAGTATGTTAGAGGAACGGTGATTCTGATCCTAAGTGACGCTGCCCTCTACTCCAGGCCTTTTCCACTTTCCGTGTGCAGATAAATCACCTGGGCGGCCTGTTAAAATACAGATCTTTGGGTCTTCAGGTCTGGGGAGGGGCCCGAGATTCTGCACTTCTAAGGGGCTACCAGGTGATACGGAGGCTCTATTGGAGACCTAGGTCTTCACACTGAGTAGACTGTTTTTAAGAACCTCCAGCTGAATTTCCCAACTCTCTTCTCATTGAGTTTAGAACACTGGCTGTCAGGGTTTCTGCACCTAGATATGGGTCTCACGGGATTCAAGTTAGCTGATCTTGTAGCTTGTCTTCATTTTCAGACATGCCATTTGAATCAGCAATACATTAGCACTCACCAGGTTATCCCTGCTTTGTCAGTCAGCTGCTTTCAGTACTTAACGGATTCATTTCTGCAATGATAGTTTCGCGTTGTTAATTATTACCTTTTTACTTTTCTGAAAGGTAGTGTAGGTAACTTCTTTGGTTCTTTTCCTAATCATTGGTTCGACAAGTACGTATCATGTCCCTACTCTGGGCCAGGCACTGTTCCAGATAGCGGACAGAGACAGAAGTGCCTGTCTTTAGGGAGTTTACATTCTGTTGGCAGTGAAGGCAAGAAACAGATAAACAGGAACACTGGATGGTGTGTTGGATGAGAAATCACACTGGAGATAAGTAAGTCCAGGCGGGAGGGGAGAGAAGGCTGGGGCAGGAGATGCTCCTTCCTGTAGGTGGTAGGGAAGGCCACGCAGCTAATGTGGTGTTGAAGCAGGACCCTCAGGGAGCTAAGAGAGCACCGCAAGTGGCTGTTTGGGCAAAGAGTATTCTAGACAGAAGGAGCAGCAAATGCAAAGACCCTGGGGCAGAATCGCCTGGAAGAGACTGTGGGGGCGCGAGGGAGGAGGGTAGCCCAAGTCAGGGGTCGGGGGTCAGGCTGGGGAAGGACCTTCGAGGGGCCTTGTGGCGGTTTGGACTTTCATTTTCCTGATATGGGAACCATGGCAGGATTTTGAACAGGCAAATCTCTACCAGATCCCTCTGGCCTCTGTATTAAGAATAATGGGAGGGAGAGCCTGTCTTGTCTGGTAGGAATGGAATAGAGACACCAGTCAGGAGGTTGGAAATACTTGCTTTACAGTATTTCATGATATAAGTAAGCATTTAAACACTGACAGGGTTCCTGGGGTGAACTCTGTCTAAAGAATCAACAGTAAGGATGTTAATAACAGCTACCGCTAACTGCGGACCTACTGTGTTGCAGGCACGTGGATTATGGCTTCACATGGCGTGGTCTCATGGACTCCTCACCACAACCTTATCAAGTAGGCCACTGCCCCTTTCGGAGATGTAAACGAAAGTTTAGAAAGGTCAAGCCACTTGTTCAAGGTCACACAGCAAAGAAAGGGCAGAATCAGGAGTCAAGCTCGGGTCTCCAGTTCTACAATGCTACGCTTCTTCCCCTAATCATAGGGACTGCGATTGAAGACAGATTCAAAGCACTCTCAGCTCTGCAATTTATCCTTATTATCTGTCTTGAATACTTTAAAAAAAAGTCTACTATTCCATGACTTTGTGACTAGCTTTTAACCTAGCGTGCTGCAAAATAATGAGTGCAAGGTCCTAGATTGGGAATTAGGTCCAGTTTCATCAGGTACTTCCCCTGTCAAAGAAGAAAAAGACTCTGTTCTTAGCTGACTGATCAGCTTTTCCAGGCCTTTCAGGACAAACTCATTTGTGTGTTTCCTCCCTCTGATTCAGGTAATTTCATCACCTACTTATATTAAAAGTAACAGGCCAGTCCCCCCTCTAGACGTTGCTGATTGGTTTATGCTGGAGGCCATCTCATCTTCTTGGCTGTGTAGGGTGTCTCACCTCTCTGAAATGACATTAAAGAAGACAAAAGCAAAGCGAAGTTTATAACTGCTTTTCACGCCTGCTATTAGGACAGTATCCACAGTGGATCATATGCTCATGAAATTTGCTGCAACTTTTTAAGAACACTACAGTGCACCCACTGCATCTTGGAAATGTAACTTAGTAACTGTCAGAAGAAAAAGTTGCTGCTGTAATGTTTAAGATCACATCCAATTGGGATAAGCTGTGGAAATCTACTAATAGACCCACTTATTTCAATCCTTCCCTGCCCTCCCGAGCACGTGTGCACACTTGTGCACACGCACACGCGCACACACACACGCACGCACACACACACGCACAGGAAAGGCTGCAAGCTGTCTTTATAGACTTTCTATTGCTTCAGAAGCCACTTCCTGACCTGTGCTTTCATCTGAAATCTCGGTATGACATCTCAGCCCTGCAGGCAGTTATTTCTGTTGGTCTCTGGTTGGGAGATAGGCAACGTCCCATCTCTGAAGCTTCACTCTGTGGGTTGAGCAGCCGTGCTGCCCTTCACCCCGCCCCAATCTGCTCCCCGCCCAACAACCCAAAATGAAGAACGAAACTGGACTGTGTACACCTATTTTTTCTAAGACTGAAAATCCTTACTATACGTTGCCAGTGAAAGAGCACCCTGATGATTTGCGTGCATTTTTCCGGCGAACGCTCAGAGATACATGGCCAGCTGTTGCCCCAATTCAAGGGCATAAGGTTTTCCCTCTGGGCAAAAACTGCAAGCCCTTTATCTATAAGATGGCAAGCAAACCTTAAGGCTTTGTCACTTAACTGCCTTGTGACCACAAGCATGTCACTTCAGCTCTCTGAGCCACACTGTCCTCCTTGGTAAATGAGGGAAATGGCACTTCCCTCATTTCTGCTTGTGCTCCAGTGTAGGGTTTTTTTTTGCTCCAGTGTAGGTCTTCTGGTTTGGTGGTCAGTTTCCCACTCTGGCTTATCTTGAGTGCAGTCTGCAGATAATAGGAAGGGAGGAAGTGGCAGGCGAGAACAAAGACCTGGCGCTCCCCGACTCTGCAAGAATCCTTGGGCACACACCAAGTCCCTTGGTTAGAACACAGGTCTCCTGCGACCTTGCAGGGACACGGAGACCAGCCTTTGGAGGAGGGTGTGCTGTCTCAAGTGGCCCGAGGGCAGAGCCGCACGGGCCAAGGTGGGTGCTTGCTGTGTAGCCTGGGCATCATAAGTAAGGATATTCTGTACTTTTGTGCAGTGGCTTTTCACTTTATCAAACCTTTTACCATCCACGATCTCGTCTAAGCCTTCCAGCAGTGTGTGACATAGGCAGGCCATGTGTTACTAGGCCCATTTTTACAGATAAGTAAACTGAGACCCGGAGGGTTGGAAGGATTTGCTCTTGGACACAATAGACCAGCTTTCTTTACCATAAACTAAGTGTTTTTTAATTGGATCCCTACCTTATTGCTAGCTCTGTCCATAAATTTGAAATAGGAATGTGGCTACTTTCGCTTCATAAAGTGTGTGGGAGAAATGACTGGAGCTGAACGTATTCTCTGTCTACATTTAGTCCTTCATGATTTCATGGCTTTAAATGCCATCTATGTACCGATGGCCCCTCCAGTGTGGACTCTTCTGGAACTCCAGATTCATCTGTCCAACTGCCTACCTACTGGGCATCTCCACTGGGATTTGCTAGGAGACATTTCAGATTTATCAGGTCCCAAACTGTAACCCTGATCTTCCCCAGCCCCTGCCCTCAGTGGGCCAAAATCCCTGGAGTCTCCTTTGTCACCTCAACTCTCACATCCCACATCCAGGCCATCAGCAAGTCCTATTTGGCTGTACCTTCCGAACATATTCCTCAGTCTAACCATTTCTCCACCTGCCACTTCTAACAGCCTGGTCTGAACCACCATCATCTCTCACCTACATTGTGTAATAACCTCCTACTCTTCTGCCCTCTCCCCCTCTATACTTTATTCCTCCCATGGTCCCCCAATTCACTCAGAGTACAAGTCACCGTGGTGGCTGCTGAGGCCTTATATGATCCAGCGACCCTCTCACCTGGCAGACCTGCCCTCCTATTGCTTCCCCTTCACTAGTCTCGCCACTCAATGTACACTGCCCATCTAGCCGTCCCTGGAACCCCCCAGGCATGCCGCTGCATCAGGGCCTTTGCTGGTTCCTCTGCCTGGACCACTTAACACCCTTCACCCCAGTGTCATCAGACCTACCTCCCCCAGCTCTTTCAACTATTTGCTCATGTCTTACCATCTCAGTGAGGTCCCCCCTAGTTACCCTATTTATAATGCCACCCACATCCAACCAGGCCTCTTACTGTGCTCTATTTTTCTCTTAGTACTTATAACTCTCTAACATATAGAATTAACTTGATTATTTATTGTCTGTCTTCCACCTCCCATTAAAGTATAAGATCCACTTACAGGATTTTTTGGTTTTTTTGGTTTTTTTTTGTTTGTTTGTTTTGCTCACTGGTGTATCCCAAATGCTTAAAACAGTGTCTGCCAAAAAAATAGTGACGTGAGACCTTTTGTTGAATGAATATTTGTTGGAGGTATTTAGAAAGATGGAGATAGACAGAAAGCCAGTAAGCGTCAGAGATGAAGAATTAGGGGCACCCAGTCATGCTATTCATGCTGATATCTTAGCACTTGCCCCGTTGCATTGTAATTCATGGGTTTGCATATGTGAGTGAGTCAAGTTTAGGGTCATGATTAGAGACAGGGACCTTGTAGGCTTCATCTTTGAAACCCTAGCTTCTAGCACAGTTAGTAGGGTAGACTGAGCGCTGAAGGAAATGTTTAGGGACTGCATGAAGGAGTGGTGGATGATCCCATGGACAGAAAGGGTAATTATTATTATTATATATATTTTTTGCGGTACGCGGGCCTCTCACTTCTGTGGCCTCTCCCATTGCGGAGCACAGGCTCCGGACGCGCAGGCTCAGCGGCCATGGCTCACGGGCCCAGCCGCT
>NW_006774591.1:899920-913787 GCF_000442215.2 Lipotes vexillifer
CCCGTGTCCCCCGCATCGGCAGGCGGACTCTCAACCACTGCCCCACCAGGGAAGCCCAGAAAGGGTAATTATTAACTGAAGATCAAAATGGTGATGAGAGAGGGACTCTATGCTGCATTTATTCCATGCCTGGCACTGTTCTACATGCTTTACACATATTAACTCATATAATTCTAAAGTAACCTTCTGAGGTCTATGTGTATTATTATCCTCATTTTTCCAATGAAGAAACACAAGTATTGTGGAGTTAAGAAACTTGACGATGACCACACAGCTAGTTAACTTTAGAGCTAGGATTTGAACCCAGGCAGAGTCTGATACAGAATAAATGTTCTTAACCCTCATAGTATTTAGAAGTAAATGTTGTTACTATTTCAAAATTTTATTATAAAAATGATTATTATGAAAAGTATTAATACTATTTTCACATGCTAGAGAAGATTGAAGAGGTGGTAACACTAGTAGACTCCAGTGTTTTCCGTTGTTTTTGATACCTTTATTACACCAGACTTCTAGGTTGCCTTCCTGACTAATGTTTGACAAGCTGTGGTATAATATATTATTCTACTTGCTGTTTTTTAAACTCATTGCAACTTATGGGCTTGCATATCTCTGTGAGTCAAGGTTAGGGTAATAATTAGAAATAGGGTTAGGAGTTGCCCTTCAAGAGCAGGAGCCTCATTTGCTTCATCTTTGAAACTGTAGCTTCTAGCACAGAGGAGATACTGTTCAAAGAAGGATATAGAGACAGTGGTGAACTAGAGGTCCAATAGGATGCAACCTAAGTTTTGTGACACAGTGTCTTTGTGGCCGTCTATGTTTCAGTATAATTAAGTGACTGGATCAGGTGATTCTGACATAGGGGGTGTCCTGTGCCTTACGTTGAGAGACAAAAACAGTGAAAGAGTTGAACAACATCCTTGGGTAGTGGTTCCCAGAACTTGCTACGGTTTTGCATTCCAAGGTACTGGACCTATGGACAATGCTTTACTAACTTGACAGAACGTTATTTCTGTTTTGTGTAGTTTCTCATGCAGAGGTAGTCATCGTATGGATGTTGGGGAGAGACGGTGACGTCATTCGGCACCATCCAACAGCCAATGACATAGTGTCTGCTCTGTGCCAGGCCCTGTGCTGGGCCCTGGGGACACAGAGAAGAAAAGTCTTCGTCCTGGTCCAATTTGCAGCATTTCTTTGGGATTTGAAAGAGTATCTAATAGCTTTAGCATCCAATGGGAAGCTGATTTGTGGGTGTGGAAGGTAAAGGTTTTGTTTGCTTTGAGGAGGAAGGCCTCATCAGGGTGTTCTGATTTGATTGCTTGACGTTTTCTCTTTCACGTTTTCACCAGTGAACAATGGCTTTCTGTGCAGAAATCAGATGGGTTGGCAATTTGTAATGTGGGTGATTAAGGATTTTCCTCAGAAACGTGGAGTTGACAACAGCTACAAATAAAGGTTTAACTATTCATAATTAATTCAGTCATAGTTTATGTATTACTACAAATGTTAGTAATGTCACTTGTAAATGTATCATTGACGTGGAAATGGAAACGACTTATTGAATTTTCTAGTCCATTCTCTATCAATGCAAAATTGTTCCCTCCTGTATTTTCTTAATTGTTTAAGCCAATCAGTCATGTTCTTAATGACTTGATACATTAATAAATTAAGGTTTGGGGCCCACAGAGGGAAAATGTATACACATATTAGAGTAGATTACAGGAGGTTATATTCCTGGCAATATACGAAATATTTGCTTTGATAAAAAAACAAAGGAGACTTTAAATTTTAGGAGGGGATGTTGAGCTTAATATAAAGGCTAGCGAGGGCTTCCCTGTTGGCGCAGTGGTTGAGAATCTGCCTGCCAATGCAGGGGACACGGGTTCGAGCCCTGGTCTGGGAAGATCCCACATGCCGCAGAGCAACTGGGCCCGTGAGTCACAATTACTGAGCCTGCGCGTCTGGAGCCTGTGCTCCGCAACAAGAGAGGCCGCGATAGTGAGAGGCCCGGGCACCGAGGTGAAGAGTGGCCCCCGCTCGCCGCAACTGGAGAAAGCCCTCGCACGGAAACGAAGACCCAACACAGCCATAAATAAATAAATAGAGCAAACTGTCAACAAGTAAAAATAAATAAACACTATTAAAAAAAAAAGGCTAGCGAGCAAATTATAGTAATTTATAGGCCTTTTATTTGAGTAAAATGGACACAGTTTAATACTTAGCCTAATCTTGTCACAATATTTTTGTTCCTTTTAGTATTGTGGTTACATTTTGGATACCATGTACTTTGGGAGTTTTCAAAATGTCCTTGAAGAAATGAAAGAACAATTGATTCCTTCGGGTATGGGGTGATTCTTCACCTTTAGTGCCCCTGCCTTTATCTAAGACACAGTAAAGTTCCAGGTTTATCACATCATTCTCCTGTTGTGAACTCCAGTATCCTAATTACTACCCCCAAAACACGGTCTGTTGTGTCCTATGGTCACTAATCAATCAATCTTTTTCTTTCTCCCCCCCCCCCCCCTCTCTCTCTCTCTCTCTCAGTTGTTTCCCTTCTTCTTTCAGTACATCTTTCACCTTCTCAACTGGTGCCCAAGGTAGGAAAATAACCTCTGAACAGAGCCAATTAAGCAACTATTAATACAAATCTCAAATATTAGTCCAAGAATAAATGAATAAATGATTGGACTTGAGGAAAATAGAAAACATGAATGAACTGGGGCACATGTAGTCTTTAAAACATGGGATGTTGCCCAGTACCCCAAATCATTTGACATTTATATGAGACTTCGTTTTCTTGGACGCTTTGAGTACAAACAACTTTGTGAAAAAAAAACCAGACACATAGACTAATGGAACAGAATTGAAAGCCCAGAGATAAACCCACACATATACAGTCAACTAATATTTGACAGGGGAGTCAACAGTATTCAGTGGGGAAAAGATAATCTGTTCAATAAATGATGTTGGGAAAACTGGATATCCACATGCCAAAGAATGAAATTGAACCTCAGTCTTACGCCACTCAAAAAAATGAACATAAAATGGATTAAAGACTTAAATGAAAGACTTGAAACCGTAAAACTCCTAGAAGAAAACATAGGGGAAAAGCTCCTTGACCTTGGTCTTGACAATGATTTTTTGGATATGACAATAAAACCAAAAATTATCAAGTGGGGCTACATCAAACTAAAAACCTTCACAGCAAAAGAAATGAGCCACAAAATGAAAGGTAACATATGGAATGGGAGAAAATATTTGCAAATCATATATGTTATAAGGGTTAGTATTCAAAATATATAAGGAACTCATACAACTTGATGGAAAAAATAATAATAATTTGATAGAAAAATGGCCAGAGGACCTGAATAGACAGTTTTCCAAAGAAGACATACAGATGGCCAACAGGTACATGCAAAGGTGTTCATCATAACTGATCATCAGGGAAATGCAAATCAAAACCACAATGAGTTATTGCCTCACATCTGTTGGAAACGGCTATCACCAAAAAGAGATTGTAAGTGCTGGTGACCGTGTGGAGGAAAGGGAACCCTCCTGGACTGCTGATGGGATTGTAAATCGGTGCAGCCACTATGGAAAACAGTATGGTGGTTCCTCAAAAAATTAAAAATAGGACTACCATATTGCTCAGCAATCCCACTTTGGGGTATTTATCTGAAGGAAGTGAAATCACTATCTAAAAGATATCTAGAAGAGATACCTATACTACCATGTTCATTGAAGTATTGTTTACAATAGCCAAGACATGGAAACAACCTAAGTATCCATCAACAGATGAAGGGATAAAGAGATTATACACACACACACACACACACACACACACACACACACACACACACACACACACACACATATATATATTTATAATATATTTAGCCATAAAAAGAAGGAAATCCTGCTTCTGCCATTTGCAACAATATGGAAGAAATTAGAGGGTGTTATGCTAAGTGAAATAAGCCAGAAAGATCACTTTTATGTGTAATCTTTAAAAAAGTCAATTTCATAGAAACAGAATAGAATGGTGATTGCCAGGGGCTAGGAGGAGGGGGAAATGGGGTGATGTAGGTCAAAGGGTATAAATTTTCATTTATAAGAAAAAGAAGTTCTACGGATCTAATGTGCAACATGTGGCTATAGTTAATAATGTGGTGTTGTATACTTGAAAGTGGCTGAGAGTAGTCTTAAGCATTCCCATCACACACACACACAAAATGAATTAAGTATGTGAACTCTTGGATGTGCTAATTATCTTGATCCTAGTAATCATTCCACAGTATATATGTATATGAAATCATGTTCTAGACTTTAGACTTTAAATATATACAATTATATTTGTCAGTTATTCCAAATTATACCTCAATAAAGTTATAAAAAAAAAAGAATGTGTTATATAAACACAAGGGAATGCTATTCAGCCATAAAAAAGGAAGGAAATCCAGCCCTTTCTGACAACGTGATTGGACCTTGAGGACATTATGCTAAGTGAAATTAGACAGAGAAAGACAAAGACTGTACGATCTCACTTACATGTGAAATCTTAAAAAAACCAAACTCGTAGAGACAGAGAGTAGATTGGTAATTACCAGGGATGGGGAGTGGGGGAAATGGGTGTAGATGGTCAAAGGGTACAGATTTCCAGTTATAAGATGAACAAGTTCTGGGGAATCTAAGGTACATTGTCTATAGTTAACAATGCTGAAATGTATACTTGAAAGTTGCTAAGAGAGTAGATCTTAAAAGTTATCACACACACCCCCCACAAAAAAAGTTAACTATGAGGTGATGGATTTCTTAACTAACCTTACTGTGGTAATCATTTCACAATATATATGTGTATCAAATCATCATATCGTACACTTTAAACTTATACAGTATGTCATTACATCTCAATACAGCTGGGGGAAACAAAGAACTTTGTGATAATTACTAAGTTATTTACTTCCATGTTCTGTGTGGGAGTTCAGCATTATATCAAGATCTCTTTTACACCGGGGAACTTGGAGACTTACTTAGGAAGGCTGCACTTTTAGCATCACTGACTTGGGAAAATACAGAGGAAACCAAGGACAATAGTAATATAGCCTGCTCCACCTCCTAAGTTGGACACTATTTTCATTGGGATCAGTAGATGAAAACTATTACCAGTGGTTCATGTTCATTGCTTGAATTATGATGAAGGGAAAGGCAGTCTTTCCCCTTCTTGAGTTTGGAGAATAACAACTTTGCATCCTTACATTCAGCTACAGTATTTTCAGTTAACTCTATTCATCTTACTTCTGTATCTCTTTTTTCTCAAGCTGAAAATTCCAGTGATACAGAAGAAGCATGCAGGGTCCTGGCAGAGTTCATTATAATGGGAGAGACTGGAGTACATTCAAATAAATGAAAGAGCCATTGTTCTATGTGTCTGTTTTTATGCCGGTAGCATGTTGTTTTGATTACTGTAGCTTTGTAGTATAGTCTGAAGATGACAGGTAGTGTGATACCTCCAACTTTGTTCTTCTTTTTCAAGATTGTTTTGGCTATCCGCGGTGTTTTGTGGTTCCATATGAATTTTAGGATGATTTGTTCTAGTTCTGTGAAAAATGTCATGGGTATTTTGATAGGGATTGCATTACATCTGTAGATTGCTTTGGGTAGTATGGCCATTTTAACAATATTAATTCTTCCAATCCAAGAGCATGGGGTATCTTTCCATTTCATTGTGTCATGTTCAATTTCCTTTGTCAGTGTTTTATAGTTTTCAGAGTATAGGTCTTTCACCTCCTTGGTAAAGTTTATCCCTGGGTATTTTATTTTATTTTTTGATGTGAGTTGATATGGGATTTAAAAAAAAAAACTTTCTCTTTCTGACATTACGTTATTAGTGTACAGAAATATGACAGATTTCTGTATATTAATCTTGTATACTGAAACTCTGCTGAATTCATTTATTAGTTCTAGTTTTGGGGTGGAGACTTTAGGGTTCTCTATAGAAAGTGTATCATGTCATCTGCAGACAGTGAGAGTTTTACTTCTTTCCTTCCAATTTGGATGCCTTTTATTTCTTTACCTTTCATGATTGCTGTGGCTAGGACTTCCAATACTTTGTTAAATAGAAGCAATGAGAGTGGACATCTTTGTCTTGTTTTTGAATTTAGAGGAAATGCTTTCAGCTTTTCACCATTGAGTATGATGTTAGCTGTGGGTTTGTCATAAATGGCCTTTATTATGTTGAGATATGTTCCTTCTGTAACCATTTTTTTTTTTTTTTCTTTTTTTGCGGTACGCGGGCCTCTCACTGTTGTGGCCTCTCCCGCTGCGGAGCACAGGCTCCGGACGCGCAGGCCCAGCGGCCATGGCTCACGGGCCCAGCCGCTCCGCGGCATGTGAGATCCTCCCGGACCGGGGCACGAACCCATGTCCCCTGCATCGGCAGGCGGACCCTCAACCACTGCGCCACCAGGGAAGCCCGTCTGTAACCATTTTGATGAGAGTTTTTATCATGATCCAGCAATTCCACTCCTGAGTATATATCTGGAAAAAACAAAAACACTACTGGAAATGATACATGCACCCCAATGTTCATAGCAGCACTATTTACAATAGCCAAGATATGGAAGCAATCCAAGTGCCCATCAACAGATATGTGTGTGTGTGTGTGTGTATAAAATGGAATACTGAGGGGTGTGTGTGTGTGTGTGTGTGTATAAAATGGAATATTAATTAGCCATAAAAAAGAACAAAATTCTGCAATTTACAACAATGTGAATGGACCTAGAGAATATCGTATTAAGTGAAATAAGTCAGACAGAGAAATACAAATACCGTATGACATCAGTTATATGTGGAGTCTAAAAAACAAAACAAATTAGTGACTACAACAAAAAGGAAACAGACTCACAGATATAGAAAGCAAACTAGTGGTTTCCAGTGGGGACGGGGAAGGGGCAAATTAGCGGTATGAGATTAAGAGATACAAACTACTGTGTATAAAATAGATAAGCTGCAAGGATATATTGTATAGCACGAGGAATTATAGCCATTATCTTATAATAACTTTTAAAAGAGTGTAATCTGTAAAAAATACTGAATCTCTGCTTCACACCTGAAAATAATATAATATTGTAAATCAACTACAGTTAAATTATGAAAAAAATAACTGAATGAGAGAGCCAGCACACCAGGGAAAGTTGAAAATAAAGGAAAGGAGGGGATAGTCAATGGTGTAAAATTCCTGATAAAGTGGGAAGAGGGATACCTTCATCCATAGGATCACTGGGCAGCAGGTAGGATTCTAGGATACTGGTGCAGGAATCAAGCAAAGTCTTTGTCACTTGCATGGTCTCTTTCCTCCCCTGGATTCTGTGGGAAATGCAGATTTTCCGTTATATTGATCTTGTCATGGCCATTAGGTTTAAGGAGGGCATCGTGTGTTGATTCTCTACTGCCTGAAGTGTGTCTCTAAGTGACACACTTCAGAAGAGAACTGGCTTGGATTCCCAGGCCCATGTACTGTACTCTCCCCACATTATGCTGTTTCTGTTGAACACAGTGTTATTTTTTTTAATTATCTTCATTATTTTTTAATTGCCGATTGACAGTTTTCTCCGTACTTTGTACATTCTGTCTAACAGTTTGATTTGGAGCTGGTTTCTGCACATGAAATCCATCTGAGGGCCCAGGTCCTCCGGCCCAGATGTCTAAAGCAGCCCTCCTTTTCTACTCGTGCCACCCATGTCCCTCTCATCACTCAGTTCTATTGTCTTTTAACACTTATTACCGTTTGAAATTCTCTTAAGTTTTTTACTTATTCATGATCTGACTCCCCTACCAGACTTTGAGCCTCATGAAGATATGAAATTTCTCTGTTCTATTTCTACAACTATATCCAAAATTCCTAGAACAGTGCCTGGCACATAGGAAGCCTTGGATAAGGCCATACCAGGAGTCTGTAAGAATTTAATACTTGTCCTTTCCCAAGGAATAGAATTTGTAATCAGTAAATAACTCCATAAAGAGAGTTTTTGCAATAGGGTTGTGTGTTTCATGCTTCACAGCCTGAAATTCAGATGACAAGACAGAATTACCAAATTACCAACTAAAGATCCTTCCCATCTCAGACGACTGTTAATGTCTTACTATTTCTCTGCCTCCTGTTACTTCAGTAGGAGACAAGAGCTTTCTCATTCACTGATGATGACTATAGAAACTGCACAGGAGTAAAGCCAAATAAATGGTCAGGAAAGATGACAAGAAAGAATAAAAGAAAGAATAATGGAGAGAAGGTAGCAGAGATGGTAGAGCTACAGAAATACAGAGATGAAGTGGCAGTTCAGACACAACAGACAACAGATCAGCACTCCCAAACCCTTATGCTCATCAGCATGACTTGGGTCTTTATTAAAAACACAGACTTCTGGTCCCACCACCATAATCCAGTTCCGCAAGCCTACGCTGGGGCTGGAATCTGAATTTCCACATGGTCCCACCCAGATGCAAATGATCCCCAGCCCACACTTTGAGCAACCCTGCAATAGAGATGACCATGAGGGAACAGCGGTACTAGTGACAAAAATGTTGTTTTGTAAACATAAAGTATTTTCATGATTTTTTGTTGTTGTTCCTCATACGATCTTAGGAGATAGACTGGACACGTATTTGTCTTCCCCATTTTACAGATGAGTACACTGTAGTTCTAAGAAGTTAAATGATTTGCTCCAAGTTGCACTATAGTAGGTGAAACAGGTGATAGAGTCAGGACTGAAACCCAACTCTTTCTAATCTTAGATGGGCGTTTGTTCTATTAAACCAAGAAAAACACACTAGAATAGTGCAGTGCTATGGAGTCATTTGGTGTAAAGGCAGGCAGCTGTGCACACCTCCCTACTCTCTGTGGGCCCTGAACAATAGTCGATGCTAACTGACTCATCAGGAAAATAGTCTTTAATTCAGGGTACTATATCAAGGTAGAAGATAATAGAATATATTGTGGAAAGGTTTTTTTTTTAAGTTTTAACTTTTTGCGGTACGCGGGCCTCTCACTGTTGTGGCCTCTCCCGCTGTGGAGCACAGGCTCCGGACGCGCAGGCTCAGTGGCCACGGCTCACGGGCCCAGCCGCTCCGCGGCACGTGGGATCCTCCCGGACTGGGGCACGAACCCGTGTCCCCTGCATCGGCAGGCGGACTCTCAACCACTGCGCCACCAGGGAAGCCCAAGTTTTAACATTTTAAAATTTAAGATACTTCACGTCCTTTCTTTACTTGGAGCCCTCACTTATATATCGATAGAATAACCTCATGAACATTTATGCATTTATTCAATAAATACACCACATAATTGAGATATTACTAGTATAACTTTCCCACAACCTTGCATTTGTGAATCTTTAGAAACATCCTCAGTTTTGTATATATTCTTTCATCCTTATAATTATTATCCTTTATTATTATAAAATATATCTGCATATTAAACATATTTAGACTTCGGTATTTTCCATATGTAAATTTAATAATAAGCCTGTGGATAGTATTCAGTAATTCCTTATTAAGTCAGTACTCTCCAGTACTCACTGTTTTCCGACTTCATCCACTAGATGATTTCCAGAATATGAGTCAGCCATTCAGGTGCTCATCATTTTTTCACCCTATAATTCTTCGTTCTTAATTCTCATCCCTTTACTCTGTTTGAATAGATAGCATCGTATACACTGTTTGTATGGCCATTAACTTGTTTCTTCATCTTGTTTCTCACAGAACCTTGGCTTAAAGGCTTTCCTGTGTGGCACGTTCTGAGCCTATGTCACTAGATGGACTGGTGGGTAGACACTAGTCTCCAGCTCCTTTCTTCTGCCTTCTTAACCTTGCAGTGCTGAAACATGGAGCTGTCAAGTAGCTCTGTACCGATATTTGTGAAGGATTCTGACGAGCCCTCCTACTTGGGCCTCTTATTCCTTGACACATTTCCATTTGAGTCCCGTGTTTATAACTCTATGCTATGTTTCACCAATTTGGCCTCCTTCTTTCTAAGCCTGTTCTAGATATTTTGAATCCACGTTGCCTTTCTTCTGCTGCTCTTTGCCCAAACGATGTAACACATCAGCTTGGTCAGCTGTGATTGGTGTGGTTGGCCAGAGGAGGCACCAACGTGGACCAAAATGGAAAACTTGTAGTACAAGTGCAAAAAAGCACAAGATTCAGCAAAGCCAGCATTTCAAGTTTTAAAAAAAAGCAGACATTGGGCCCAGATATACACTCTGTATAGCGTAAGTTGCCCCTGGGTGCTGAATACAAAATGTCTTAGTCAGTTCAGGCTGCCATAACAAAATACCACAGACTGGGTGGCTCAGACGACAGAAAGGTATTTTCTCACAGTTCCGGCGGCTGGAAGTCTGAAATCAGGGTGCCAGCAAGGTTGGGTTCTAGCGAGGACTCACTTTCTGACTTGCAGGTGGCCACCTTCTTGTTGTGTGCGCACATGGCCTTTCCTCTGAGTGCACGGAGAGAGGGAGAGCGAGCTCTTTGGTGTCTGGCACTAATCACATCATGAGGGTGCCACCCTCATGACCTCATCTAACCCTAATCACCTTCCAAAGACCCCATCTCTAAATACCATCACACTGTGGGTTAAGGCTTCAACGTGTGAATTTTAAGGCGACACAAACATTCAGTCTGTGACACTAAGGGTGTTAAAGACAGCAAACCAAAAGTTCCCAACAATCTCTGCCCTGTTGGGTATCTTGCTCTGTTGGAAGGGAGCTTCCAACACTGCAGAACTTGAGGCAGGCCTCTGAGAGATGCAAGGGTGACTTGAACAGCCAAGTCCAGCCATGCATCCTTTGAGATTAAACCAAAGAGTGACCTTGGACCTGGACCAGACTTCATGGTTTGGTCTCATGCAACTGTTCAAATGTTCTGTTTTCTTTTATCTCCACTGGTCTGTAGGCCGTATCAGCGGGTCCACAGGCAGCACATAGAGGAAGGGGCTCTGCGGGAGGCTCTGCTTCACTCCTCGCTTCACATTCATTTCTCTTCCCACCCCCTTTATTCTAACTTTTCTGTTGGTTGATCCTAGACATGTAATTTCATTGACACTGACTAAATCATTTATTCATTCATTGAATAAATCATTTAGTCTCTCTTGAAATATTTTAAATGCCCACTATGTGCCAGGTATGGTTCTGGGCACTGAGTCTAGAGCAGTGAACAGTAGAGGTAAAAACCCTGCCCTTGTGAAGCTGACATTAGACTATGAGATAGTGCAAAGTGCAGTGGGGAGTGACGCAAGTGGAAATGGGCGGTGAGGAGCGCTGGGGGTCACTTTAAACAGGGTGGTCACCTCACCACAGCTTGAAGAGAAAGTCAAGATTTGTTGAGGATCAAATGGATTTTCCTTCATTCACTCATAATAAATATCCTTTCTAACTTCCCTCTATGGACATTTTCTGCCATGTCTCCAGTCATCTCTGGATAAGTCCCACTGATAGCCTTGCCTGGCTTGGGTATAAGTTTGCTGCTAATTTCATGTAGTTCACATTCAGTAATGCCAGTGGTATCCGGTTTCTAACATCCCTCATCTCTCTTTTAAAAGCCGTTGTTATACCCAATAGTAATACCAAGAGCTGTCATATAACGAGTGCCTACCACGTGCCAGATACTTTACAGATGCTGTATCACTTATTCACCCAATAATTAACCAACCAATTAACCTTTGAGATAAATATTATTATTAACCTCACTTTACAGATGAGCATTCTGGGGCCCCGGGAGGATGAACTCCTTGCCTCAGTTTATAAAGCCAGGGTGGAAACCTGTGCTCGAGTCAAAAGCCTTTTCTCTTTTCACCGCACCGGGCTGCAGCTCTCTGGAGATGGGCAGTTCCCCCACGCTAGAGTTTCATAGATTCATCCCCGGAACTTGCTCTTGAAGGCACATATCTTGAGACCTTGACAACTTTGTCTTCTCATAGCAGGTCTTACCACTCCATAACACCTTAGAACGCAGAGAGGCTTCACCTTCCTTGATCTTTTCTATCACCATAATTTAAATCTTGCACTGTTCTAATAGCAATATACACGTCCTCCCTATATCCGTGTCAGGTGTTCTGTCTTTTGATAAATTCATTTCAGTTACTATCAGAGTATAATCAGAAAAGTCAGTACCTTTCCCTTTTGATTACACAGCTCCTATTCTAGCACTTAGTTCCTAGCACTTCTGCTAACCTACTTATTTTTTGTCACTTTTCTCCCAGAGGATACTGGTAAGTAGCCTTCGTTCCCGATTCTTCCATGCCAATCTAAATCTTTGGCATGTTTTTGCTGCTTTCAACATTGTCGTCCTTTTTTCACTGATACAATTGATATTACCTCACACCATCACCCCTCAGTCAAATAACCTGAGCTATATTTTCTCTTTCCCATACATTTTAGGGGTCATATGGTCATATCCATTCCCAATGTTGATCTTTTCTACTCTCATAACTGTGTGTATGGGTGTCAGGTACCCAAGCAATATATCTTTCATTCTTCTTAAATCATAATGCCCTGTCGCATCCTCCATCACCCTCTGCCATTAAATCAGTGGAGTTCAGTGCGTCAAGGAAGGGCAATCCTTTTTAAAAACAGTCATTACTAGGCTTTAATCATCAAGTTAGATGTGTTTAAGTACTCACGGAGCCAGTGGCCTTCGGAGTCAGGAATCTCTACATTTCCAAAATTCCTCTTATGTATCAAAAGGAAAAACTGTTATGTTCACTTGGATGACTATAGTAAAAAACTGATAATCCACGTGCTGATGTGGATGCAGGGCTACAACTGCATTGCTGGTGGGAGTGTAAAATGTTGCAGCTCCTTTGAAAAACAGTGTCACAGATCCTCAAAAATTAAACATAGAGTTTTCTGTGACCCAGCAGTTCAACTCCTTGATATATACCCAAGAGAAAGGAAAACCTATGTCCAAACAAAAGCCTGGATATGAATGTTCATAGAAGCATTATTTATACCAGCCAAAATGTGGAAACAATCCACGTGCCTATCAACTGATGAATGGATTAGCAATATGTGATCTGTCCGTAGAGTGGAATATTGTTCAGCCATAAAAACGAATGGAATTCGGTATAGGCTACAACAGGGATGATCCTTGAAAGCATTGTGCTAAGCGAAAGAAGCCAGTCACTAAAGGCCATGTATTGTGTGATTCCATTTACATGAAGTGTCCAGAGTAGGAAAATCCATAAAGACAGAAAGTAGAATAATGGTTGCCAAGGGTTGTAGGGAGAGGGTAATAAGGCCTGCTAATGGATGTGGGATTTCTTTGGGGCTTATGAAATTGTTCTAAAATCAGATAGTGGTGATGGTTGTATAACTCTGTGAATATACTGAAAAGCACTGAATTGTATACCTTAAAAGGGTGAATTTTATAGTAAGTGAATCATATCTCAGTAAAGCTGTGAAGGAAGGAAGGAAGGGAGGGAGGGATGGAGGGAGGAAAGGAAGGAAGGGGTAAGCCTGGTTAACTGGGACTCTAGAGCTTTACTCTAAGGCATCAATTGGGAAAACCCAGAATATGATCTGTGATGCAAGCAAAGGAACCAAAGTGGAGCACACTGAGAGGTGGCCAAGGGAACAATGAAAGACAGAAGTATGACTAAGAAGCCAGGTACCAGTATTCCACCTCTCCCTCCCACTCCATATTAAAAAGAATGCAGCCTGGTGGGGGGGGCGTGGGGGAGGGGGGGGAGGTTTGACCAAAGTGTTCCAACAAGGTTTAAGGAGGAACTGACAGGGCTTCCCTGGTGGCGCAGTGGTTGAGAGTCCGCCTGCCGATGCAGGGGACGCGGGTTCGTGCCCCGGTCCGGGAGGATCCCACG
>NW_006774591.1:913863-963637 GCF_000442215.2 Lipotes vexillifer
CAGGGAGGGCCCCGCTTACCGCAAAAAAAAAAAAAAAAAAAAGGAGGAACTGACAACAGACTGGATTGAAGCCATCTTTGCTCTCTAGGACTCTGGGAGAGCACCGTTCAGGGAGGTCCTCATCAGCAAGGAGCGATCATAATAGAGGAGAAATCCATGCAAGAGGGAAGGCCGCTTCTCTTCCAGCACCTACCTGGCACAGAGGGATCCAGACGTTTCCACATGCTCCCAATGGAGGACATGGAAGGTCACTGAATGTTGAGAGCCAACGGGCCTGCCAGGCGGCCACTGTGGTGAGGGGAAAGGTGGCCCCATGGCAGAGGCTGCAGATGAACAGCTTAATCCAGGGGCTGAGTGGAGGATGTGCTGAGACTCAGAACACCGGAAGGGTAGTCATAGGCCGAGGCACGGCCAAGTCAGCAAGGTGGAACAGGACGTCGGGCCTGGACTGGCCTGAGAGAACCGACTCTACATTTTGCAGGCCTTGGACCTCATCGCTGGATGCCAGGAAGGTGCTCAGTGATGGGGTGGCGGTATCTGGGGACATTACTATAGAGGCCATCTTGGGGAGACTGAAATAGGGGTGGGCTGTGAAACCCTGGAACACTAAGCATTTACCCAAAGCTACTAAGTTAACCCAGAAGAGACTCTTTTCGATGGACAGGGAACTGGGTTTCCATTAATTAAGAGATTTTAAGATACCCCTCACCACCTCCGTCCATGGGAATAGGGACTTCAGATGGAGATGGGAGCACTTAGCAAGGTTTCTTGTCCTTGGCCACTGCCGCTTTTGGTTGGACAAGCCTTTGTTGTGCAGCTTGTCCTGGGCGTTGTAAGATGTTGAGTAGCACCCACGGACGCTACTCACTAGATGCCAGTAGCTCCCAGTCAAGAACCAGTTCATTATAGCAAGAAAGAAGGTTATGCACTGTAAACACATGTGGAGGTGGAGGATAAGTTTTTCACCCTTCTCTCTACATACATGTCCAGCCCAGGCCTCAGATATTCTACATGATGTGAACTGGGCAAACCTCCTCTCCTGTATGACTTCCTCCCCGTTTTGACCCCTGAGAAGAGCCTGGAAGCCCTGTCCTTTGATGCATAATCCATGCCCTTCTTTGTATTCAGCTCTGTTTCTTACACGAAAATTATATCCTGTTTCTTTGCTCTCAGAGCCCCACAGGCTCTGTCTTGAGCTTCCTGTGTTCTTATGTTATTTGTTTTACCTGTTCTGACACGCGCTTACTGCCCCGCCTTGGTATTATTTTAATTAGTCCTTCCAGGTTTCTTTTGAGCTCCCTCATCTTTCTTTCCGCCTCTACCGCCTCCCCTTACCTGCTACTCTTCCTTCTGCCTTTCTCTCTCGATTGGCTCGTCTCCTGTCTCCTTTGTCTCGCTCCCCACTGATTTCTTGGAGGCCCCGACCTGCCACCCCTCTGCCCTGCTGCCTCCTGTACGGAATCTGACAAACTCCCTCTTCCGAAGGAAGCAAGGTTGAGCCTTCCCCGCCCGTCCACACCTCTCCTCTTTCTCCCTAGCTTCTTTCTCTGTTTTTATTCTTTGCTTGACTACAAGCTGAAATCCAGCCTCTTCCTTCTTTTCTACACGTGTGACATGTCCGTGCCCGCAGCGGGGGGTGTTCAGCCTGGTGCCAGGAAGAGCACGGTGCTGGGCGTGGGTCTCGCAGGGACGAGGATCGAGACCGCACCCTTGGCATCGAGTGGATGCGCAGTGAATGTTTGTCAAGTAGCTGAAAAGTTGCATCACTGTGGTCCAAGGCCTGGGGCACGGGAAGTGCTCAAGGCAAAAATGCCCTTGAACTGGCCTGAGTATAACTCTCCCCCTCCCCCGCATTAGATTCGACAGTCCAGACCGCAGACCCGAATCTGAAGTCTCTTCCTGTGTCAAAGCCTTTCCTTCTTCCGGTTGAAACCTCTCCTGCATCTGTGATTCGACTCCTCGAGAAAACAAAGACGTTACCTGACCCTCCCACACAGAATCCTTCTTAAACCGTCCTGCTGCCTTTTCTTCTAGTGCACTCTCCAAAATAAATCCAGGTTTTCTGCTGATCGGAAGCTTATATCAAACGCCTTTACTTTCTGGGAATTTAATTACGACAAATATGTCCCTAGGGTTCCTGCCAATTGGATTAGTAATCAGGGTCCCCAGCACAGGATCTCGGTGCAGCTTCTGAAGCAGATCCGCACACCAGATCTTCCCTTGGAGGACCGTCCCCACTCGCCGCCTCCCCCCCTTTCCCGCTGTGCCAAGGCTTTCAGATCGTCTCTCTTTTTCTGGCTTCCTCTCTGCCTACAGCTCTTGTGGAGGGCGAACGAGAGCCGCTGCCAGCATTAGCTGCTTTCTTGTTACTTCCTTCTTGCTCCGCGTTCTTTACTTTCTCCTCCCTCCACCCTGCTGCCATTCTCCAGCCTTTTTTCTTTTCCCTCTGATTTTTTCTTTTCATAAATTTATTTATTTATTTATTTTTGGCTGCGTTGGGTCTTCGTTGCTGCGCGCGGGCTTCTCATCGCGGTGGCTTCTCGTAGTGGAGCACGGGCTCTAGGCACACGGGCTTCAGTACTTGTGGCTCATGGGCTCAGTAGTTGTGGCACAGGGGCTTAGTTGCTCCATGGCATGTGGGATCTTCTTGTACCAGGGCTCGAACCCGTGTCCCCTGCATTGGCAGGGGGGGGGTTTTTTTTTTTTTTTTTTTTTTTTTTTTTTTTTTTTTTTTTTTTTTTTGCAGTACACGGGCCTCTCACTGCTGTGGCCTCTCCCGTTGCGGAGCACAGGCTCCGGACGCGCAGGCTCAGCGGCCACGGCTCACGGGCCCAGCCGCTCCGCGGCATGTGGGATCCTCCCGGACCGGGGCACGAACCGGTGTCCCCTGCATCGGCAGGCGGACTCTCAACCACTGCGCCACCAGGGAAGTCCACCCTCTGATTTGTAAAGTCAATTTAAACCCATTGGATAAATTGAGCAGGTGGTATTAGCTCCACTGGCAGATGAGGAAACAGAACCAAGAAGCAGTTAAGTGACCTGGCACATCACTACCACAGCTGAGATTACAAGGTAAAGGCCCACCTCTTAGCCTGTGGCTTTTTCGCTTTGTCTAACCCATATTGACTTTAAAGATAGTATGGGGATGGCAGAAGTGGACATTACCTAGTCTCTACATAGTCTGTGAAATGCCGTGTTTTTATCCTTGAAGGTTAATAGCAGTAATAAGGAAAGAATCTGCATGAGTTCCCTCTAATACTTGTATAGAGTTGTGCTCAAGATCATTAATCCTTTCCATCCACCTTTGTCATTTGTTCTTTCAAATATCATTTATATACTAAACAGGAAACACTCATTACAGATTTATAGCACATCAGATCTATAAAGTCCTTTCAGAAGCCACCATTTCATTTGAAACCTCAAAACAATCCTGAAAGAGGGCCTTATTAACCCCATTGTACAGATCATTAAACTGAGGCTCAGAAAGCTTCAGTGATTTAATGCAAGACACAGCTAGGTCATGGCAGTGCCAGTGACTTATGCACTTTTCCTCTTGACTCTGAAGTTCATATTCTTTCAGTTTTAGCATCCTACTTCACACACGAAGGGGCTGCATTTCTAAAACCCATTTAGCTTAGATTATGAATATTTCTTGTTAAGAGTCGAAATGCATCAGATTTACAGGCAAACAAGGTAAAGGCAAATATGTTTAGCTATTGATATCAGATGGAGCTGCTTTTGCAAAATTAGGATTCATTACAGGCAATAGATCGTCTTCATGACTAGGCTTTGCTGGCTCTTATTATCTTGTAAATAGCATCAAAATAACAGACTTGGGTTTAATAGGGTAATGAAACAAGTTGATTTAGTCCCCAGTTGAGCACGGTGGGCCAAAGCCTGCCGGAATGTTCACTCACAGTACCCGAGAGAGCTGTGGCAGGGCCTGGGGCACCAGACTGGGCTCTGCAAAGCTGTGTGTGAGTCACTTGCATTTTTGGCATTGGGAGCTTGATCAGGATTTCTGTAATGACGTAAGAAGCCAGGAAGATTGGAGCTTGGATTATATAGCTGTTTGAAAATTCAAAGTTTGTTTCTTTGAATCACTGGACTAGAAGTATACCCCAAGTTAAAATATGAAATGCCTGAATCCACTTAGTACAAGGAGATGTGGTTCCCTCTAAGCCAGAGATTCTTCATCTTGGGTCTGTGGATGGGCTTCTGCTGGCCTGTGAGTGTGCTGAGGATCAGGGGCCCCACTGAGGGGTTATGTGCTTAAGTGTGTGTTTCTTTCTGCATTAGAGCCTTTGTACCTCTGGTAGGTTTCACAAAGGGGGCAGAGAATGGTTAGCCACCGATAGAGAGGGCAGTGGGAGCCTAGGGAGTGAGTGAGCCCACCTGAAAGGAGTGGGGGCAGGCGAAGGTGCAGGCAGAACCTAGGCAATCAACCAACAATATGTCAGATGTTTTAATAAAACGATTCTCATGTCAGTGTCACATGAATCACAGATGGTGTGATTGGATTTCATGATGAAGGGTGATTCTTGGTGACTTTTGACCTGGGCCCTATGGATGCACTGTGTGAGGTTCATAAACTCTCTGAAATCAGAGGCAACATTTTGCACGTGTGTACATATGAACGTATGTCTAAGGAGAGGAGTTCCCACTTTCATCAGAGTCTTAGAGAGGGTCCTTGATCCCTGAAGGTTAAGAACCACTGAGGTGGAAGAACTGTTCACTAAGCTTTGAGCTTCTGGCAATGACAGTGATTTGGGTCCCTTCCTATGTCCCAGTCCCACCTTTATATAATCTCTTTTCCATCTCTCTCTCTTTTTACTTGATGAAGCAGTGTGCTAAGAGCAGAATAATGCAGTCCAATCTCAGTATATGAGAGCTGAGAAGGGAGAGCTCAAGGCAGGGGTGGGGGGCGGATTCTGAGGGGATTAATCCAAGAAGACTTCCCGGAAGAGGCCTCTTTGGAAGTGAGGTCTAGCGGGTCTGCTCAGCACTTGAATCCTGAACTGGCACGTGAGAAGAAGACCGCTTGGGCAGAGAGGCATGGACAGCAGGACTGGGGCTGACCACGTAACTGAGTGTTGAGTTCGCACTCAAAAAAATCCCCTTGGATTGTGTAAGACACTGTAAATGAGGAAGGCCATTGCCAGATAGAGCACTTCACGGGCTATTTATCGTTATAAATCGGGCAGGAGGAATTGACTGACCTGGTGGGTTAATCAGAATTCTGAGCAATGGCTTTATTACATGATAATTCAGCGCACAAGATTTATATAGCCCCTGTCTTCATTAACAATATAAATATTTCTTTAAAGTAACATTTTGGAACTGAACACAGAATGTTTCAGTGTTTCTTCCCTCACCGAACTGCTGTTGATTCTCACCTAGTTGTGTGGATGGCACTTTGGCTTCAGCACCCCCAAGAACCAGCTACAAGGCATGACTTAATGTGCTGTCATTCACACCTTGCCAGGGTTTCTAGCTCTCATAAAAGAAGCTGTCCTTGGCATCAGTGGGAAATCTCCAGGAAAAGACTGGATCTGTGACAGGACTGCCTCAGAATAATCTGGAATCCAAATGGTGCTCTCGAGCATCCCAGTTCATTCCCACCAAGAGCTGGAGGCTGCTGCCGGTATGCCCCCGTTTATGTCATAGGTGTGCTCCCGAAAATCATTGAGAAAATTATACACGTTGAGTAAATTACAAACAGATACATATATAATGAAGCTTTGAGTTGTTGTAATGTGGTCACTATTACAGAAAAAGGTTTTGTGAAGTGAAATGTCTTTTTGATGTGAATCTTACCACTGATTTTATAAGGTTTTTGTGTATTGAGTTTGCTTAAACTGAAACCTAGTTGTATGTGAACCTAGGGAACTAGTAATTGCTGTCTTCATGTGTTCAAGCTGATTGGGTCAATGTTTTCATCGGGTGTCCAGTTCTTTTGAGTTGGGAGCAGATAGCACTGTTATATGAATAATAAGCTATGAAAATTGAGCACAGGGACTTCCTGGTGGCACAGTGGTTAAGAGTCTGCCTGTCAATGCAGGGGACACGGGTTTGAGCCCTGGTCCGGGAAGATCCCACATGCCGCGGAGCAACTGAGCCCATGTGCCACAGCTACTGAGCCTGTGCTCTGGAGCCCGCGTGCCACAACTACTGAAGCCCACGTGCCCAGAGCCTGTGCTCCTCAACAAGAGAAGCCACTGCAACGAGAAACCAGCCCACTGAAAACAAAGAGTAGCCCCTGCTCGCCTCAACTAAAGAAAGCCCACACAACAAAGACCCAACACGGCCAAAAATAAATAAATAAAATAAATTTAAAAAAAAAAGAAAGAAAGAAAATTGAGCACACAAGAAAAAATTAGTATTATAATCGAAACTTACAACAAAGTTAAAATAAGAGTCGTCTAATGATTTGTGTGGTAATTGCGTCAAGATGTTAAGTGGTTTCTGTAAATGACTATAATTAGTGTGACTCCTGCAGGCCAGTGAAACATTTGTAGGGACAGAGGTTGTTGAAGACAGTGTTAAACAAAACTGACTGGCGGCCTCTTCTAGGGCCCCTGTATCCATGACTGAAGCCTTTCCTTCCTTCAACTGCTCATTGCAATGGCCCAGCTTTCGAGGAGCTCCTGATGCAGAGATTTATCGTGTCAGACCTCACCCCGTGAGAGCAAACCGGAGTCACACTGACCGTGGACCAGTGCTTCCTCGACCTGAGCGTGAGTCAGGATCCCCAGGAAAGCTTGCTGAGCCCCGCTCCCAGAGCCACTCATTCCATAAGGCCTAGGGTTGTACTCAAGAATTTGCATTTCTAACAAGTTCTCAGGTGATGCTTTTGCCGCTGGTCAGGGGAACCACTTTGAGAACCACTGGCTTAGAGGAAGGACTGAGAAGCTCAGGCTACAAAGGGCTAGTCAAGAGAAGAGGCCCAAGTAGTGATCACACTTACCCCCTCCCCCTGGCATGGAGAGAGATCTGGGTCTATAGCGGGTGGGCTTCAGGGGCTACTAACACTCTTCACTGCCCCTCCTCTGTTTGTTCAAAACTTAGTACTGAGCACCTACTAGGATAAAGCACAGAACTAGGCATGGGAGATGCAGCAGACATGGTACTCCAGCCGAGAAGTTTACAGTCTAGAAGGTGTCCAGAGGCATACACACCAGTAAGGATCTAGGTGGACAGTGCTAAGTGGATACAAGAGGTTCCACTGATCCAATGACACTCTCTTGCTTCATTCACCTCCACTTTCCCAGATGACAGTTTCCCACGTTCTCTTTCCGTAGTCATTCAACACCTCTTGCCCCATTCTCGCTCTCAGCCGATGACTCTACTTTTTACTTCACTGAAAACAATCCAAAGAAGGCTTTTGTAAAAGCTTCTGCAACCACGTCCCCGCAACTAACTGCACCTGAAGCAGGTAGCCACCATCTCTCCTGTCATACTGGGTGGGTTAGTCAGGGTTCTCCAGAGAAACAGAACCAATGGGTGTGTGTGTGTGTGTGTGTGTGTGTATTATATATATGATTATATATATTTATATGTAAATATATTTTTAATATTTTATATATGTGTATATTTGTGTGTATATAAATATATATCATATACATTCATATACTATATATGTGTGTATATAGTATATATAATATACATATATATATATATATATATATATATATGTATGTATATGTATAAAGGGAGAGGGAGAGAGAGAGATTGAGACAGAGATTTATTTTAAGGAACTGGCTCACATGATTAGGAGGCTAACAAGTCCGAAATGTGCAGGCCAGGCTGGCGAGCTGGAGACCCAGGAAGGAATTGATGTTGCTATTGGACTGCCTTCAGACAGTGTATAATATATATACACAGAGAGAGAGAGGGAGAGGTCAGTCGTTGTTAGTCCTGCCCATAAAAGAGGGGAATACGATGATGTGTGAACCCTGAGGGGACACTACCCACTGAACTTGACTGATCACTTGTGAGAAGCAAGAGGCCAGAAGCCAAGAGTGACTTTAGACTTGCCAGACTTTAGATTTGGGTAGCCAAATGAACAGAAATAGAGGAAATAGGAATTTTTGGATACTCTAATGAGTTCGGTTTAGAATCTTTTGAGTTTAGCCGAACCTCCAGGACAGCGTATCTAGATGGGAGATGGAAACAACTGATGATAGCTTTTAAAAAAAAAAAAAAAAAAAAAAAAGGCCGGTTTTTTTAATCTTTTGAGTTTAGCCGAACCTCCAGGACAGCGTATCTAGATGGGAGATGGAAACAACTGATGATAGCTTTTAAAAAAAAAAAAAAAAAAAAAAAAGGTCAGTTTTTTTCTTAAGGTGTTCAACTGATTGGATGGGGCCCATCCACATTATGGAAGATAATCTGCTTTACTCACAGTCTACTGACTGAAATGTTAATCTCACTCAAAACACCCTCCCAGAAACATCCAGAATAATGTTTGACCAAATGTCTGGGTACCACGGCCCAGCCAAGTTGCACATAAAATGAACTGTCATACTGGCTTAAGCAGTTGTGCTTTTGCCCGGGCCAGCCCTTCCAATGGTGCCCTAGGTCCCATGCCCCTCGCCTACTCAGGGGCTTCTCTCCTACTGCTGTTTCCTTGCTCTCCTGTCTCATCAATCTTTCTCACACTACTGGATCTTTCCCATAGCATGGGAACGTGCTGTAATACCTCTCATCATTAAAAACACTCCCTTGACCCTGTATCCTCCTGCAGCTACTGCCCCGCGGCTCTGCTCCCCTTTACAGAGAAACTTACGCAGAGAGTTATCTGTACTTATTAAAGAGCCTACTTTGACTCTTCTCATTCTCCTTTGAACCCACTACAATCAGGCTTTCCTCCCCCCAGACTACTCTTGTCAGGACTACCAATGACTCCCTTGGTGCCAAATACAATGATCATGGCTCAGTCTTCATCCAGCAACAGCATTTGGCACCCTTGGTCACTGTCTCCTTTTTCGCTTGGCTTTCGGGACACCACGCTCTTTGGGTTTTAGTCTTGACTCACCGGCCACTAACTTCTCAGTCTTTGTTGCTGGTTTCTCCTCCTCTTCCTGACCCCTAAACACTGGAGCACCCTTGGGATTCGTCCTTAGCCCTCTCCTCTTTTCTAGTTATGTCCACCTCCTGGGTGATCTCATCAAGCCTGATGGCTTAAAATAGTTTGAATATGCTGATGACTGCAAAGTTACTCTAATGAATGTATAACCGCAAACTGTGATCAGTGCTCTGAAGAAAAGGTGCACAGTGCTGCAAGATCATATTCCAGGGGTTCTTGTCCCAGTCTAGAACAGGGGGCTGCAAGCTTTGAGTTGCAGGCCATTCTTCAGCCTGGGACCTGCTTTTGCCAATAAAATTTTATTGGAATTCAGCCAGTCCCATTTGTTTGTATCATCTAAGACTACTTTTGCCCTACAGTGGCAGAGTTGAACTGTTGCAGCAGGGACTACACAGCCTGCAAACCTGACAATATTTACTCTCTGTCCCTTTATAAGAAAATCTGTTGACCTCTGGGCTGGGAAATCAAGGAACAGATGATGTTTGAGTTGAGGTCAAAAAGGCGAATATGAGTTATGCAGGCAAAGCAGGGGGAAGAGGGTTCCAGGCCACCAGAACAGCACCTGGTAGGAGGCTTGTGAGGGAAGGGAGCGTGGGGAATCAGAAGACCTGATGGAATGCTGGTCAAAGATGGAGGCGGTTGTGTATTTCACAAACACTGCCTAAAGCAATGCTTCCAACACTTCATTGTCTAAGAGCCACACTTTAAAATGTGGATTCTGGTTCAAACAGATCTTGGATGGGGCCTGTGATTTGCATTTCAAACAATAAAGATGTTAAAAAAGAAACAAAAAAACCCCACAAAAACCAAGCTCACAAGTGACGCCTAAGTAACAAGTGCCGTGTGCCACGTGGAAAATAGAAGGGCATGATCTCATTAAAGCTGAATGCTTGGATGAGGAACTTGAGGGGGAGGAAGGAATCAAGGATGATTCTACGTTTCTAACTGGAGAAAATGAGTAAAATCTTGGATGAGTTGAATGTGTGGTGTCCATGGGACCTTTACATGTGGACCAGCAGGTAGCTGAATATTCAAGGTTGAAGCTGGAATGGGAGGTGGGGTGAGGATTAGGGTTAAAGAATGTTTTTCTCACAAGTATTAGATGAGTGAGACTTGAATATTTTTATAGGCTTGAGGGAACTTATCAGTGATGGGGCGAGGTGTTCCGGGGATGAGCCCAGAGGGATTGCTACCCATGAGCAGGCAGGGGTGGAGGTATGACAGGTAAGAGTAGGTGTTTACGCAGATGTGTTGGGTGGAGCTTGAGAGCATTCTCACTGCTGGCCTCTAATTTTGTGAACAAGGAAGCAAGGCCTATGAAGGCATAGGGTCGAGAAGAGAAGGGGAGGAATGAATTTAGGGCACGTGTATGTATGTCAGTGTATGTGCAAAACATCAAAAATTTGCACCTTCTGATAAAATTGTATTTTATTGCCCTTCAAGGAACATGGTTAAGTGCTGTTTTGTAAAAAGCATGGAACTTAGAAAGAATCAACAAAACTGCTATTGTCCTACTATATTTGACCCTTGACAAATCCTTTCGCCTCTCCGGGCCTCAATTTCCTCATTTGTAAAATGAGAAGGGTTGGAATTGATCTCTAAAGTGTCATTCGGTTTTTAGGGTTCTGACTCAATACAACAAAAGATTTTTTAATTTAGCGTATAGATCAAGAAATACTTAATGGAAATATTTACATATTATCTTGGATCTTAATGAGGAATACCCACTATGCCTAGAATTGGATGAGAGTCAAATAAACACTTCATTTCAAATCACCCTAAAGGGATTCAGTGTATTACAAAGGATAAGAAATATGTAGGGATTTAGTTCTTGCAGAATTTCTGACTAAGCGTACATGACACTATACAACACTTATAATCTTCAAAGTGTTCGATAATTGTGAATCTGTCTTCACAAATTGCCCTGGGAGATTGTTACTTCCTTTTTAGATGGTGTGGAAACTGAAACAAGGAAATTGTGACTCATCTGGTGCTTTGTAACGTAGGGCCTGAAGAATAGTCATGTGTGGCTGATTTTCTTTACTTGAAGTGACAAGGCTCTGGAGGAAGCCCGTGGGGGACCTGGGCCACATCACCTTCACCTTCACCTTCACGTAATGACATAAATTATATCCAATCAACAGGGTTTCCTTCTTTCGGGGGGCGGGTATTTGAGAAGCTCCTGGAGAGAAAAAACCATATACAGTTCATCTTGGTATTTCCTCCAGTAGTTGCATAGGAATTTATTTCTTTTTAAGCACTCCTTTTTGGAATGAGAAAATTAGATTTTTCCCAGGTAAGGTCTGGCTACAGTCAGAAAAGTAACGACTATTCTTCGGGTTCGGAGGTTTGCTTACAGAGAATGTGGTTCTTAAACTGAGTTCCTGGCCAGAAATTGGTTTTTGCCCAACCTGCTCTCTGGAATAAGAAAGTAGATGTTGGTCTTTCACTAAGTTCTGTTTTCCCATCTAGAAATCCAGAGCAATAGTGCTTCCTCTTATCGACCTCAGAGGCTTTTGTGAAGATAACTCTTAAGTACGCTGAGCTCTTAGAAAAAAAGGTGTTATATATATGCAAAGTACTATCATATATACACGCTAGATACTTTATATCCAAGATAAATTTTAAAACCAAATTAAAAGGGAGTTTGTAGAGTACTTGTTAATAAATATAAATGGGTATATTGGGACGTATCTGTTTTCACAGGGGAGTTGAAAGAAGTAATTGATGTTTATAAAGTTCCTTGAAGTCTTTGAATTAAAGAGTCTAGAATTTGCAAGCTATGATTACCTTCTGTATTATAAATGTTATAATTAATACACACACATATTTTCCTCAGATGCAGAGCTGGGACTCGTTAAAAAATGAATAAACCCTTTAAAATGAGTATCTGGGGGAGTAGCCTCTGTATCCTCCAGAGTTCTGACTCATTTGGGTGAGCACCAATTGATACGGACTCTGGTCTCACCCAAGTACATTTACCACCCATATTTTGTAATTTTCGTAATCTGCCTTGCATTTGTGGCAGGAAGAACTGAAATAACCTTGTGTTATGATTTATTCAAAGCCTGACAGAAATCAGGAGCGAAATAAAAGGGAAGACAGACATTTCTCTGTCTAACAAGGTTACCTCAAGATTGCTTGATGTTCTCTGTGACGTTCGCTTGAAAAATATTCTTCCGGCTTCATTACGCTGTCTTTGGTAGGTAGCAACTAAACATTCCCTCTAGTCTAGATTTTCACATTCCCAAATGACTGACGTAGAGTTGGAAGGAGAGGATGGCTACACAAGTGGATGGGCTGAAATTGGGGCAGACAGTGGGGGCAGTCATGGGGCGGGGCAAGGGAGTGACGAGTGGTCCTTAAACAGCAAAGACCTTTGGAAATTTTAAGAAATACACTGTATTAACATTCGTATGCTGAGGAAGTAGATGCAGTTAGTTCAGATTACAAATGGCTGTGTCCCAATTAGGTACAGACTGTTCAGAAGGATAGAGAACAAAATGCCTCTGCCCAAGCTCGGCTGGTCACGGTGTACTGGGGAAAACCAGAAGGAGATTGCTGTGTTTTTCGTTCCAAAACACTTGAATACTGTTCATTGTACAAGCCTTTCAAGTTTGCTATAGACTTGAAATTTTTCTAACGTTGGAAGGAAAAGATAAAGAAATGCCTCTTTACTCCTATTCCACGACCATGTCTCTGTGCCTCAGACATCATCAAATACACAGAATAGGAACTCCCCAGATCTACTTAATTGCACTGTAAGTTATATATTCTAGAATGTTCTTTGCACTTCTAAAGTGAATATTAGGCATTTCTCTCCCATCATCTAAAGAAGTGACAATAAGGTTATTAGAGCTATGCATGGTTACAGGTCCTTAAACATGTTGAATCATACAGGAAATAGGAAAGATAATGACAGACCTTCACATACCCGTTATTATACACCTAAGTAGCCAAAGGTGACCTGAGATTTTCCTTTTTGGAGATGAGTGAGAAGGAAAGGGCAAGGGGAAAAAAAACAGTTGAGAGGAAATTGAAAAAGGCAGTGATCAAGCACTTCTCTGGTGGTCCAGTGCTAAAGAATCTGCCTTCCAATGCAGTGGTCGTGGGTTCGATCCCTGGTCAGGGAACTAAGATCCCACATGCCGGGGTGGTGGTGGGGGGCAACTAAGCCCACGCGCTACAACTACTGAGCCCGCATGCCTCCTCAACTAGAGCCTGCGTGCTGCAAACCACAGAGCCCAAACGCTCTGGAATCCGCGCGCCACAGCTAGAGAAGAGAAAACCTGCATGCCACAACTAAGACCCGATGCAGCCAAAAATAAATGACAAATAAATCCTTTTTTTTTTTTTTTTTTTTTAAAAAAAAAAAAGGCAGTGATCGTCATCATATGGTGTACCCAGTGGGTTCTTTAAAAATGTGGATTGACTATTTAAAAAGTGAATGAAGCAAATCTCACTGTTGAATTATTTTTGAAATTATGAAGATTGTATTTTTTCAAACCCCAAACTGGGACACATACTTTGAAACTTGGACTGCCTGGAAAATTCCGGATGGGTGATATACCAGCGCTCTGATTCCAGTCTCTCTCTTTGTACTTCCTAGGGCTGAAAGAAAACATTTGAGATGGAGTTCTAGGAAGATTTGTCATGAATATCATTTTATGTTAAGGGACAATTGGCATTTTGAATTGGAGTCCTGGGGCTGAAAGCACATGTGCATAATGTAAATATCTTAATTATCATTCATTATGCATCTTCGGGAGGTACATTATTATACATAATTATGCATATGCCTCTAAAGAGGTAGGCTCCTACCTGCAAGTGACCACATTTCCCAAATCCCAAACTGAGAAGCCTAATTGGAAACGTGCTCTGACAAGGAGATTGGATTTTTTTCAAACTCTGGGCTGTGGTGGAAAAGTTCAAATATCCCTTGGCAGTCACTGCGCCCAATGTGCATGCACTTTTTAACTAAGTACTGGGAGACCTTAAGCTGGGCTCAAGTCTGCAAGATCCTAAAGCAAGGCGGAGAGGGCCTGTTCTTCACAGTGAAAAGGTCAGAAGGAGGTCATGACTGGGTGACCCCAGAGCCATTTGGTTGTGTATCTTTTGCAGCTGGGAGAGTGAGGGAGTCTCATAACGGAAGCTTCAGGAACAAAAGAACAAGGTCTCCATTTGTCAACGGGGGAGAGGGGGAGAGGAGGAAAAAGAAACTAGTATTTCCAAGGGCAGGCAGTGCCATGGGAGGATCCGCACTTAGACTGGGGGCTGGGGCCCTGGGCTCACTGTGTGTGGGCACGCAAGCTGTTATGCACCGCCGAATCGTGCCCCCTCAAATTTAAATGTGGAAGCCCTAATGCAGTGCCTCAGAATGTGACTGTATCTGGGTACAGGGTCTTTAAAGAGGTAATTAAGTTAAAATGACATCGTTAGGGTGGGCCTAATCTGATAGGTGTCTTTAGAAGAAGAGGCTATTAGGACACAAACACAGAGGGAAGGCCACGTGAGGACACAGGGAGAAGTCTACAAGCCAAGGAGAGAGGCCTCAGAAGAAACCAAGCCTGCCAAACTTTGATCTCAGACTTCCAGCTTCCAGAGCTTGGAGACGATACTTTTCCGTCGTTTAAGCCACCCAGTCTGTGGGACTTTGTTACGAAGCCCTAGAGGACTAGTGCACAAGCATAATATTGAAGCAATGGAGGGGGTCCAACAGGAAGGGGGCCACGCCCACCTGGTAGAGAATAGGCTGTTTGGGCTGGCTTGGCCCAGATGCTGTGTTCACCTGCTCCTTGGAGAAAGCTTCAAGGGGAACCTTATTAGAAAATGTGACTCTCCCCGAGGCCTTACAGGCTGTGAGTTTTCTACCCTTGGCTTCAGCTTCTTCAGAGTGATTTGGGCATCATGTGCATCCAGTATGAAGCTGGACCAGGACCTACATGAAGCCAGCTTGCAAAGACTCCGAGAAGCTTATGTGGGGATACCTGATGATCGAAGTGATAGATGTTACCCTCTAGTACCCTTAAAGAGGGCTACAGGATCATGAAACGGCATCATCTTAACTGACACCCCAAGAACTGTGTGCGTTTGATCACACACAAGAACAGTGTTCGGTCGTAGTTAGCTTGCTTTCATCTCTTCCTAGGATACCTGCTTTTTCCCTGTAGAAATGGGATGGAGGTTAACCAAGACACCATCCCATCGGTTGTCTCTCGACTAGGCACAGGGTGAGGTCTGGACTTGTCAGCCTGAGAAGACAAAAGCTGAGAGGGGAAATGATCCAGGAACGCAGACAAAGAGGAAGGAAACAAGAGATGCCTCCTGACACCCTGCCTGCCCCTCCTACGCGTGTCCCCTGTACTAGGGCTGCTCTAGCTGTTGTACTACATGCTCTGTCTCATTTCCTCCTCCCCTCCAGCATACGAGGTGGGGCCTATCAAGATCTACATATTTTAGGTGAGGAAACAGAGGCTCAGAGAGTGAAAGGACCAGGGGCAGAAGCCGGATTTGCATGACTCAAAGCTTATGCCCCTAATTACCCTACTTGCCATCCTCCCCCCTTAAAGGATATAAATAGATCATCCTGAACGTACTCATTAAGTCCCGGGATGCTAAAACGAAAGACCAGCTTCCTTCCTGGAACTCCTTGTTCATACCCTGAAACTGAAAGGAGGTACTTGAGGACAAATTGAAGGTGGCCGTCTTTGTGTCACCATGGGAAACAAAAATACTACTTGTTTTTTTAACCTCAAGTTGTAGAGCCTGAAAATATTGGCTTGAGAAGGGTCTGGATCAGGTCCCTAGACACCTGGAGGGTAGAAATGGGGGGCTGGCTCTTCTCAAAGCAAAACAAACAAAAATGCTCCCAGCCTGACAGAGAATTTATATATAATCCCCCTAGGACTGTGCAGGCAGCCAAAGCCACAAGTGCTTTGACCTTGGGGTGAGGTTTCGTCAAGTCCATCAGCTCGAACTTTGGTAATTTAGCCTCATCTTCGCAACCGTCCTGGCTAACCGGTCCTGAGCTCTCACCAAATGCCAGCCACTGTTCGACCTCACTGAACTTTCACCTCAACCCTGAGAGACTGACTCTCATCACTTCCATTTTACAGATGAGAAACTTGAGACCATCTCACGCTGACAGGAAACTGATTGGGAGTTCTCTGATCCTTTTATAATTCATTCATTTAAAAGGGAAGCTTTAATTATTATTTCAGTTGCGGTTAGCAAAGAAAGTTATTCAAATAATTAATTGCAGTTTGATGTGGTGAAATATTTTAAAATGTCCAGCTTCCAATGGGGAAATCCTAAGAAAAGACAACGACGAGCAGATGGAGCTGTTTACTGGCCTAGATCGGTGTCATGAGTGATAGGCTTACCGTGGCTAGTAGAGAGGTCCAGGAAGTGCAAAGTAAACCCCACCCTTCGGGGGCCACCTCAAGGAGAGCAGTGACCACACTCGCTAACAACTCATCCCATGGAGTCTCTGAGCGGCCTGAGACATTTGGAATGACCTATTTCTGATGGACAAGCTCAGAACATAAGAAATCAGTCACCCTGTACCACTAAGATAACTCCAAAGTCCAGAAATACGCACAGAAGGGACACACCTGTACAGTAAATCTGTGGCTTGGGCCCCATTCCTACACTAAAATGCAGCGCTCTCACCTCCCTCCTATTCTACTTACTGTTGCAGGCTACACTTTGCTTGAAAGCTCAGATCCATTGGGGGTGGAAATCCCAAGCATAGCAACGGTGTCCAAGCAGAAGCAGCAGTCAAATGTCCTTAACTAACAGAGGAGAGGCCTGAGTAGCAATAATCAAGCTCAGAAGCCGAATCAGAAGTGGGTTCAGTTATAGCAGGCATTGCTGGGGGGTATGGGGGCAACGAGGGGTAGGAATGGCAAGGAGGGGCAGGCAAGCCCTGGCTTTTAGGGTTTTGTGCCAAACCTATGAAAATCTTGTGCTTCTTGGCAGCCAGTTGAATGCACCTCAGCTAGGCAAGAGAAACCACTGGCAGAGGGGGCCTGATTTTCCTCAGAAGTAACAATAATTGCCATCGAGTGATAATTTATGCCAGATACTATTCTAAGCATACATTATCTCGTTTAATTTTATTAAGGGATAAACAACAACCCTAAGTGGCAGACACACTTATTATAATCCATTTTACATGTAGGGAAACTGAGGCTTACGAAGGTTAAGTAGCTTCTGAGGTGACACAACTTCAGAGTAGCAGGATTAGAATTTTAATCGTGGTATGTGTGAACTCTGAGTCCAACTCTTTCTTTCTTTAATAAATTTATTTATTTTTATTTATTTTTGGCTGCATTGGATCTTTTTTTGCTGAGTGAGGGCTTTCTCTAGTTGCGGCGAGCGGGGGCTACTCACTGTGGTGGCTTCTCTTGTTGTGGAGCACAGGCTCTAGGCGCGTGGGCTTCAGTAGTTGTGGCACGCAGGCTTCAGTAGTTGTGGCCTGCGGGCTCTAGAGCGCAGGCTCAGTAGTTGTGGCACACGGGCTTAGTTGCTCCGCAGCACGTGGGATCTTCCTGGACCAGGGCTCGAACCCGTGTCCCCTGCATTGGCAGGTGGATTCCCAGCCACTGCGCCACCAGGGAAGCCCCCTGAGTCCAACTCTTTACGCACTAGGCCAGGGGAGAGCAAGCTTTCCTGTAAAGGGCCAGATGGTAAATATTTTCAGACTCACAGACCACATGGTCTCTGTCACAGCTACTCAACTCTGCTGTCACAGAGCAAAAGCAACCAGAGACAATACATAAACTGATAGGCATCATTATGTGCCAATAAAATTTTATTTAAAGAGATGGTGGTGGGCCAGCTTTGGCTGTAGTTTGCTGACCCCTGAGCTAGGCTATGACACTTCCCTAATTGCCTGCAGCAACAAGTTGTTCTGGTCTCAGAATTAAGCACTCTAGAATCAGAGACAGTGATCTAATGGAAGGAAAGAGAACTGAACCGAACCGAAGAGTTTGGGCTCGAACCCCAGTAGTACCATTAACTTTCTGTGGGAGTTTGGTCAAGTTATGTAAAGCCTTTGTGCCTTAGTTACCCTATTTGCAAATTAAAATGAGAATCACTCTCTGGAATATATGTTTCCAGGAGGATGGAGAAAACACAGATGGCCTGCATGTTGAAAAACTGAATTACCGTGCAAATCTTAGGTGCTTACTTTCCTTACACTGGGGAGTGGCCGCCTGGAGCCCCAAGCCATAATTTCCCCAGAGATCATATCCTAAGCCTGGTGCCTTTGGAGAAGCAGCAGGTGAGTCGGTGGCACTTGCATATCTGTATGAAACTCGATTCCTATGGCAACAAACAGAATAAGCAGCAGCTCCCTCGCTGTGCAAAAGAACAATGGGAGGCTAGCAAAGCAGAAAGTGAAAATCAGACGAGATAGGGAATTGCAAGGAGAGACGGTTGAGCTCAGCTTGAGTGGCTACGAGTGCTGATACCAGAATAGACGGCCGATGTTGATAATGTGCCGTCTCTCTCAGCAATAGGGATTGTTTTCATTGGGTGAGAGAGAGCTCTTGCTTTGTCAAAGCGTGTGTTTGTGACACCATTAAACAGTCAAATAATACGCTCCTTCCTGACAAGGGGCTCTCCTCAGTGCCAATCTCCAAACGATAGCACTTCCTTTTGCATCTCTCACATCTGGGCACAGGGAAGCAGCTCTGCAACTAGTCCCAGGAAAGCTCAGCCCCTAGAAGGAGGTTGCAGAGAGGGGCCCAGAGGACCAGCGCCCTTGAGCTGGAATGGCCTGGAGGGATGATTTTGTCCGATGCTTCTTGTTGCCAGTAGGGAAACTGAGGCCTGAGAGGTGGTTGGGCGAAGTCCCTCGCGTGTAAATAGTCCCTGCATTAGAACCCATGTCTCCTGACTGTCCTGCCCAATGAGTTTTCCCATATTTGGAATCCGAAATGTCTACTTTAATACACTCCCGTGCATTGCAGCTATTTTCATTGACACAGCCTGATACTGGCAAGGGAACCTGAGGCAAGAATTTCCTTACATATGATTTATTTTTGCAAATCTTCAATTCACAGCCAATCATTGGGCCTCTTTCCTTCAGAAGAAATAAAGGAAAAGGTCCTCTCCACCTCTGTGTTCCCATGAAATAGTTTGAACAATTAGGCTGTAAGCAGTATCTTGCTCTTTTCTCTTTGGTCCACTTGTTATTACTTAAGGTGATACTTAAATAGTTGAAACTACGCTTCGGTGTTTTAAGAGAACAAGCAAGTGGTATTGATTGTAAGATAACTTTGCTAAAGCTTTCCTTTACTAATAATTTTTAGACCCAACCACTGTGTACTACCTTTTAACTAATACTTGGTGAATTAGGCCATCGAAGTTACCAAACAGTAAAGTATTTTCTTCCAGCTTTGCCAGTCTATGAAGAACTCAAACAACAAAACCTCTTAGTGCCTGAACATGGCAGGCAGTGAGAGTTCCCTTTTCCCCTAATTAGCTTCTTGACATCTGTGCCTATTTGCACAGAGCTTTCTTTTTTTCTAATATTTCCAGGTATAGTATTTCCTCAGTATCACCAAGGTGTTCATTTGTATCTTAGGCATTATACACTTGAGGAAACGTGGGGTCAAGAAGAGGTTAAATACAGTGGTTAAATACACGGGATTTGGAATCAGAGTGGGTTTCAAGCCGCCGTCCTCTATATTCCTAGTTGTGTGACCGTGGGAGAATCACCCAAACTGCATCCTCAGTTTTCTCACTGATAAACTGGGGAAAAGAATGGTACCTGCCTCCTAGGATTGGGTCGCAGGTGAAATGAGCCAATGCAGGCAGTACTTGGCAGAGGTGTGCTCAATAAGTGTTGGCCAGTATTTCCTTGGGGAGCCTGGGAAGTTATGCTACTTATTTTCTATGGTACGGGATGAAACAGAAAATATTTATTTTGAAGCCACGAATAACGTTAGATAAAAATACAGAAATGCCGATTGTTAGTGCTGACACGCGCACTGTCTATGTTAAGCCTACTTAAAGTCAATTTCTCCATCAAAACTCCTGTGCTGCGAAACAATTCTTTTCTCTCTCTGCCAAGTGCCTTCCCGTCTTCAGTGTAACTGGTGTGTTTTATTATTGCTACATTATTTCCCACTGAAACACCTTTCCTCCAGAGTGTATGATGTCATTTATAGCTACTGGCACAAACATCTTTTCCATATGTTGTCAGTTAAGCACGTCACAGGCTTTAATATTTACAGTCTTCTATGGTTCACTGAACTGCTTGCAGGAGAAGAGAAATGATGACAAGGAGAACAAAATAAGAGATTCTCCTTTCAGCACCAAAGAACTGAGGGTAGAATCCTACCCTGTTGATTTCATTACTGAATATTAAATATAACTATGAGGCTTCTAATGAACATACTGATAACTTTGGTAAGCATTTCAAAGAACAGATTAATATTTAATATCTGGAACTCAAACTTTTGCACTGAAGCTTGCCAATTCTCTCATAACAACAGACAAGACCTGCCCTGGGAAGCAGACGGCACATCATGCTTGTGCAAGGTGAAGTTGCTTATTGCCAAAACCTAGGTGGTACAGAGGAGAGCTCATTTGTGTTGGTGAGATTGGTGTGGTAGCATGGACAGGTCACGGAATTCCTTGGTTGTGATATAAGTGGGTGTGTCTGAATTGTGTTCCCCTTAAATTCACATGTTGAAATCCTAACCCCCAGTTCTTCAGAATATAGCTGTAATTGGAGACAGGGTCTTTAAGAGGTGATTGAGTTAAAATGAGGTCATTGGGATGGGCCCCAGTCCAATATGGCTGGTGTCCTTATAATAGAGATTAGGACACAGACACACACACACACAGGGAAGACCACGCGAAGACACAGGGAAAAGATGGCGATCTACAAGCCAAGAAGAGAGGCCTCGGGAGAAGCCAACCCGGCTGACACTTTGACCTGGGACTTCCAGCCTCCAGAGCTATGAGGAAATAATAAATTTCTGTTGTTTAAGCCACCCAGTCTGTGGTACTTTGCTATGGTGGCCCCAGGAAACTAATATATCAGCCCAGTCATTGATGCCTTGATCACCTCACTTGAGGCCGAGAAGCATATTAGTTTCGTATTTGTATATCCTTTTACCTCAGTGACTCAATGAGTGAGGCTGCCCCTCGGGTAACAGAAGAGCTGGGATTCTCAAACAGAGGTCAGGCATGGGGCACCAGAGAAGGGTCAGGAGGTAAAAAAAATCTAGGTAGTCAAGGCATAGGGTAAGGGGACAGGAAGGTGTCAAGAGTCAAAGTAGACAGAAGGGCCATAATCCAGGGGCGGGGGACGGGGAGACTAATGAAAGACTCTCCCCCGAGTTAAATTTGGACCCCAAAGGATTACACTCTGATGGAAAGTAGGAACCAAAGGCACTCATCTCCAGGGTTAACAAGAGCAGTGGAAGTAAAAGTAGAAAAACTTGTCACTGAGAATTATGGCCATGGGCCTGTCCTCACGTAGAATTGTAGCCTGAATTTGCATTGCCTGGGTTGTCAAAGAAATATCAAGCTGTGAACTTGACCGAAGGTGGTCTTGGACTGGTAACGCCTCCAAGCACTTGGCAGAAATGTACACAAATCCTTCTGGAAGAAACTACCTTCATCTTCAGCCTAAAAATTTCCCACAAGTGATTCTTTTATCACAACAAGTTGTACACTCCTATCTTAGTTTAAAGAAAAATAGAGAAATATTTGAACAACACATTAAGCAAATTTGACCTAATAGATTATATATGAAATACCAATATCCACAACTTTAGAATGTATATTCCTTTCATGCACATATGGAATATTTAAAAACTTTGACAACACCTTGGGCCCAAAGCAAGTCTAAACACATTTCAAGGTATTGCAATCAACTCAAGGCAGTAAGTAGAAATCCACAGGAGGGATTTCCCTGGTGGTCCAGTGGGTAAGACTTCGCTCCCAATTCAGGGGGCCCAGATTCGATCCCTGGTCGGGGAACTAGACCCCTCATGCGTGCCACGACTAAGAAGCCTGCATGCCGCGACAAAAGATCCCGCGTGCCACAATGAAGACCCGGTGCAGCCTAAATAAATAAATAAATGTTTAAAAAAATTAATAGGAAAAATACAACTAACACAGCCCCATATGTATGGCTTTTATATTTTTTCATCACTTAACTTTAAAACGTAGAGATGAAAATATGGCACAATTTTTACATTCTTTTGGAATTTCTTCATTTTCCATTGAGTTACGATATGGATATAATAATGTATAAAGTACAATCATCTTTGGTGTATGGCTTTTATTTTTAGAATTAGCATACAGTAAAATTGATTCTTCGGGTGTATAGTTCTATCAATTTTATACCATTTATAAATTTATATAACTACCACCACAGTCAAAATACGGAATTGTTCTATCACCCTGCCTCTAATCCCTGGCAATCACTGATCCCTTCTCCATTATTAGTTCTAGTTTTGTCTTTTCAGGGATGTCATTAAAATGTCATAAAAATAATACATGGCATAACCTTTGGAGACTGGCTTTTTTCATTCAGCATAAATCCCTCCAGATCCATCTAAATTGTTGTGTATATCGATAGTTGATTCTTCTGCATTGCTGAGTGGTGTTCCATGGTATGGATGTACCACAGTTTTTGAAAAGTATTTGCTCATTGAAAGACACCTGGGTTTTGTTTCAATTTGGGGCTGTTATTAATAGAGTGACTCTAAACATTCATATACAAGTTTTTATTTGGTATACATTTTCATTTCTCTGAGCTAAATGCCCATGAATAATACAGTTAGCTGTTTAACTACTGGGTTGTATGTCTTATGTATGTTTAATTTCATGAGAAACTGTCAAACTGATTTCTAGAGTGGCTGTAACATTTTAAATTCCCACCAGCAATGTTTGAGTGATCCAGTTGTTCTGCATCCTTGCCAGCACTTGGAATTTCCAATATGGTTTCTTTTTTTTTTTTGGCGGTACGCGGGCCTCTCACTGCTGCGGCCTCTCCGGTTGCGGAGCACAGGCTCCGGACGCGCAGGCTCAGCGGCCTCGGCTCACGGGCCCAGCCGCTCCGCGGCATGTGGGATCTTCCCAGACCGGGGCACGAACCCGTGTCCCCTGCATCGGCAGGCGGACTCTCGACTACTGCACCACCAGGGAAGCCCTCAATATGCTTTTGAAAACCATTTTATTTTGAAATAATTTGGGACTAATAAAAGAGTTGCAAAAATAGTGCAGGAATTTTTCATATATCCTTCCCCCAGCTTCTCCTAATGTTAACATCTCACAAACCATGATACATTTATCAAAGTTAAGACATTAACAGCAACGTGATACTCTTGACTACTGACTTTTGTTTGGACTTCACCAATTTTCCCACTAATGTTATTTTTCTGTTTCAGGATCCAATCCAGGGCACCACATTGCATTTAGTTGGGCATGTCTTCTTATTCTCCTATAATCTGGACAGTTCCTCAGTCTTTCCACATTTTATCTTGACAGTTTTGAAGAATGCTAGTCAGTTATTGGGTGGAATGTCTTTCAGTGTGAGTTTGCCTTATGTTTTCTCATGATGAGGCTGCTGTTACAGATTTCTCATCACATCATGTTAGATATCAGTCGATCCCTTGTTGCAGGTGGTATCTGCCAGATTCCTCCTTTGTAAAGTTACTATGTTTCCCTTAGAAGCCAGTCATTCAGCCAGCTCACACTCAAGAAGAGAGGTATCAAGCTCCACCTTCTGGATGCAGGAGTATCAAAAAATTTGTGGACGTATGTTAAGGCCATTACAGTAATTAATAAATATTTGGGAGGAGATACCCTGGGAAAGCTATGCAACTATTCTGTTTCTGCTTAAAATTTTGCCACTAATTTTAGCATTCATCAGTGGCTCTAACCTGCAGCAGTTATCGCTGTTGTGTTCTAATGGTGATTTTCTATTTCCCTCATTCCTTCTACATTTATTATTGATAATTCTCCTATAAGGCAGGTCTCTCCCTTCTTCCTTATTTATTTATTTATTCATTCAATCATTTATTTAGATCAGTGTGGACCCACGGATAATTAGTTCATTATTTGGGCTATACTCCAATACTATTATTACATAGTTATTTACTTTGTTGCTCACAGTATTCTCGCTTTGGCAATTGAGAACACTTTCAAGTTGGCTCCTATGTCCTTTTGACATGTCCTTATCCTTTTTCTTGCATTTTCCCTGCCCCATTCCTAGAACTGTCTTTTCCCCAGGAAGCACTGGCTCTTTTGATTTGAGAATGATATTTATAAACTATAATGTGGGTTGGGGTGTGCTCATTGCTGTTGGAGTTTCACTGCTTCTAGGCCCCCTCAGCAGATGGACTTAGGATAGGAGATATACATATTTATTAATATTCATACATATGTATATGTGTGTCTACTAACCCATACATGTACTTACTTCTGTATCCATCTGTATGTATATACGTGTGTGTGTATATATATATATATATATATATACATTTATACATATATAAATGAGTTCACACTGGTGTCTCTGACTCCAGTCTAGCACCTTAAGGTTTATTCCTCTAACTTCCCGCGTTGCTTATTTGTAAGTTCTTTCTCTGACTGTGAGAAACCTGACTCTCATCATCCATCCACCATCTATTTACTTATTTGTTCCATCCTAGTGTAGTTTCAGAATTGCTAACCTGTATCCCTGTGAGAAACAGATTTATCGACTGGAGTACATAGTTTATATACAGTTTTGTTTGTCTTTAGCCTTACAGCATCTATGCAAAATATTGTTTTCCCAAGTTACTTAGGTCAGCTACTTTTCCCCCCACTCCTTTCAGCAAGGTTATATGTTATACATGTGTAATATAGTTAGATTCATCTGCGATGATCTGCTTTCCACCCTAGTTTCTCCTGAAATCCTTTTTGATATTTTTAATTGGCATACACTCTCTGCAGTATACAGTTCTATGGATTTTGAAAGATGCACTCATGTATCCACCGCGATTGTACCATAGAGAACATCCCATCGCCCTAAAAATTCCCTTGTACAGCTCTGTCTGTACTCAGTCACTCCTCCCACCCCATCCCCTGACAATCGCTGATATGTTTTCCATATCTAAATTTTTGCCTTTTCTAGAATATCATATAAATGGAATCATACAACATATAGTCTATCTGACTTTTTTTCACTTTGCAAAGTACATTTATGATTCACCCATGTTGTTGTGTGGATTAATAGCTCATTCATTTTTGTCACTGAATAATATTGCATTGGATGGATAGACCACAGTTTGTTTATACATTCACCTATCGAGTGATATCTTTTTCTTTTTTACTTCCAGCTTTTGGCAACTATGAATGAAGTTGCTATAAACATCAACATACTCTCCAATAAAGACGTTAAAAGAAAGATAGCATCAAAGAAAAAGGAAAAAAAAAAAACCCATCCACATACGGGTTTTGGCGTATACTTAAGTTTTCAGTTCACTTGAGTAAATATGTAGGAGTGACATTGTTGGTTGTATGGCAAGTGTATTTTTAAATTTATAAGAAACTAACAAACCGTCTTGCAAAGTGACTGCAACATTTTACTTTCCCAACAGCAATGAATGAGAATTGTTACTCCACATCCCTTCCACATCAATTGTTGTCTTTTTTTTTTTTTTAATTTTAGCAATTCTAAATAGGTGTGTAATGATTCTCACCGAGGTTTTAATTTGTATCTGCCTAATGGCTGATGCACATCTTTGCATGTGTTTATTTGCTTATATCCTCTTTGGTAAAGTTTCAGCCCAAGCATTTTGTCTATTTTTTTAGTTGCATAGTTGTTTTTCTACTGTAGAGTTTTGAGAGTTGTTTACATATTCTGGATTCAAGTCATTTGTTGAATATGTGGTTTACAGATATTTTCTCCCAATCTGTGGTTTGTCTTTTTACTTTACCGACAGTGTTTTTGACAGAGCAGAAGTTTTTCATTTTGACAAAGTCCAATTTATCATTTTTGCCATGTTTGAGAACTCATCTCCTAACCCCATGTCATGCAGATTTTCTCCTAAGTTGTCTATGAAAAGTTTTATGTTCTTACGTTATACATTTAAATTTGTTATCCGTTTTGAGCTAAGCTTACATAAGATACGAGATTTAGATTGAGAGTTATGTGGGGTGTTTTTGGTTTTTTGTTTGGTTGGTTTTTGCCTATGGATGTCCGGTTGCTCCAGCACCATTTGTTGGAAAGACTACCCTTCTTCCATTGAACGCTTGTGTGCCTTTGTTAAAAGTCAGTTGGTCATACTTGTGGGGGTCTATTTCTGGGTTCTCTGTTCTGTTCCATTGGTCTATGTGTTTATCCCTCTGCCATTACCATGCTGTCTTGAGTACCGTAGCTATACAGTAAGTCTTAAAATCAGGTGGAATGATTCCTCCACTTCATTCTTCTTTTTCAGAATTGCTTTGACTATTCAAGTTCCTTTACCTTTTCCATATATATTTTAAAATCCTCTTTTCTATATCTACAAAATGAGCATGCTGGGATTTTGATATGAATTGTGTTAAACCTGTATATGAATTTGGGGACCATTGACGTCTTTACTATGTAGAGTCTTCCAATTCATGAACATAGTGTGTCTCTCCCTTTATTTAGGTGTTTTTGATTTCTTTCATCATCATTGTTTAGTTTTCAGAATATAGATTCCATGCATTTTTTAACTGGATTTATACCTAAGTATAAAAGAAGAGTAGGGTAACAGTGTTAGAGTTTCAGGCAGGGTAGTCAAGGTGATATGTGAGAAAAGACTTGAAACACATGAGGGAGTTAGTCATGCCAATATCTGGGAGAAGACCATGCCCAGTAGTGCAAAAGTTTACCAGTGCAAAACCTCTGAGGCAGGAGCATTCTAGCCCGGAGGATACCAAGGAGGCTAGGTGAGCGGGGATAGGATGAATGAAAGAGAGAGCAGCAGGAGGGGCAGCCACCGAGAGAATGGGAGGGCAGGGCTGCATAGGACCTTCTAGTTCAGGCCTCATGTAAGACTTTGGCTTCTTTTTTAAACCTCTTTACTGGAGTATAATTGCTTTACAGTGGTGTGTTAGTTTCTGCTGTATAACAAAGTGACTCAGCTCTACGTATACATACATCCCCGTACACTCCCTCTTGTGTCAAGACTCTGGCTTTTATCCCGAGTGAAACGGGAGCTCCTGGAGGAGAGGAGGGCCGTGATCTGACTCTGATTTTTTTTGTTTTTTGTTTTTTTGTTTTTTTTTTTTTTTGCGGTGCGCGGGCCTCTCACTGTTGTGGCCTCTCCCGTTGCGGAGCACAGGCTCCGGACGCGCAGGCTCAGCGGCCACGGCTCACGGGCCCAGCCGCTCCGCGGCACGTGGGATCTTCCCGGACCGGGGCACGAACCCGCGTCCCCTGCATCGGCAGGCGGACTCTCAACCACTGCGCCACCAGGGAAGCCCTGACTCTGATTTTAAGAGAAGCCCTGTGGCAGCTCTGTTGAGAATGGACTGTAAGTGATCAAGAATGGAAGAAGCAAAACTAGTTTTAGGAGGCTACTGCACTAAACCGGAAGTGGTTAGACTCTGAAGCGTTTGTTCATTCAACAAATAAGCATTGACTGATGGTGGAGCCTGTAAGGAGTGATCAGTGTTGCCCCCAAAACTCAGGCAATGATCTGGTAAGTGACAACTGTGAAACCAAATTTGGGGAGGGAAAATACGTTACAACAGCATGAATAAACCATCTAATTACAAGTGTTAAGACCTAATTAGTATTCAGTTTATCACACCTAAGGTGCAAACAGCAGCGTGTGGGAAGCCTAGCATGCTGTCGGACCCAGCCTCTTTGCTTGGATTAACCGCAGAGTCTCTATTGTCTGCAATGGGTGTCCACAGAAATATGTGTGGCATGTCTACCAGCTTCGCGAAATTATAAGGACTCCGTATGAGAAATTAGGCAACTGATTTGGCCAAAGTAGTACTATGCCATTGGTTTATTCCTTAAGAAAAGGAAAACTTGAATTAAACTGAGGCAATCCTGTTAATTGGAAAAGAGAAGCAGAATTTTACTTAGCTTTGTTTCTGCTATTCAGCCAATGATATCCGATCCCAGATCACACCTCTGGTTTTTGATGTGTGCATTAATAAATGCTTGTCATGGGGCCGGATATAATTAAATGGATTTTCAAATGTTTTTCGAGGTACATTGCCCTTCCATCCTCAGAGTACTATGACCATTATACCGTAGATCCTCATTAGGCAAAGGCTTACAAATCTTCAGTGACTGCATAAGGATGGATTATAAAATTGAATCAGGGTTTTTAATGTTGAAACTTATGAGCTGTAATTTTATTAGGGCATATTTTTCTTCCTCCTACTGCACATACCTGCAAATAGCGTATACTCTTTGTATAATCCCAGTACTAGTTATAGACTATTTACTTCTTTTAAAAAGTAGTTTAGGGCTTCCCTGGTGGCGCGGTGGTTGAGAGTCCGCCTGCCGATGCAGGGGACACGGGTTCGTGCCCCGGTCCGGGAAGACCCCACATGCCGCGGAGCGGCTGGGCCCGTGAGCCATGGCCACTGCGCCTGCGGGTCCGGAGCCTGCGCTCCGCAACGGGAGAGGCCACAGCAGTGAGAGGCCCGCGTACCGCAAACAAACAAACAAACAATAATAATAATAGCTAATAATTATTTATTGCTTAGTATGTACAAGATAATGTGTTAAGCATTAGGACATTTAATTCTCATAACAACTTTGTTAGGGAAATTTCATCATCCACATTTTACAGATGAAAAACAATATTCAGAGAGGTCAAGGGACTTGCCCTGGGTCACACAGCCAGTCAATAGCAGACAGAGGATTGGAATCTGAATCTGTCTTACCGCAGACGCTCAAGCTTTTGATCTTTACATATTCCATAGCAGTCTATGAATACAGAGCTATAGTTGTAATGTTAGGCTTAAAGCTCATCATGCAAGTCTGTGGCGAGGGTGGAGAGTTCTGGTGGGTAAGTAGCAGAGCTGGTGTTAGTTCACTATTAACTTTTGCTTTTTTTGGCTGTGCCACGCGGCTTGTGGGATCTTAGTTCCCGACCAGGGGTTGAACCCAGGCCCTCGCAGTGAAGGCATGGAGTCCTAACCACTGGACCGCCAGGGAATTCCCAGTTCATTATTAATTCTTTTTCTATTTTCACCCTCAGTATCATTATCCAGGACCTGCTAGGGCATCATTTCCACTCCCACCCCCCATTACTGGATTTCATCCTTCACAGAAAAGTTCTTTCTGGATTCCAAAATGTGAGATATATCATATAGGATAAACAAATTCATCCTGATACGTGAATAAGAGAGGGCTAGAGCACATATGACTCAGGATCTTCCTTCCCCTCTCTGGTAACATGTTATCTAATGGGAGACTTCCGGATTCATGCCTCCGTGTTAGATATCGAACCTTGAACAGTGACTAAGTTGGTGAGGGTTTAGGTGAGGGAAACTCCCCAGCAAGCAGGTGGAGGAGATACGCTGCATCAGATATGACCTTGGGAGCCTTCATTGATTGAAGCTCTTCGTAGAGGTAAATCTGTAGATGCCTGATGAAGGTCATCAGCTAAGAATTTGTATATCACATCCACTTTGCATAAGACCATATGCTTTATGTGCAGAGTTTGGGCAGTATTTTCATCTGTGGTAAAGCCACCGATCAAGCCACTTAACCAGGTCAATCAGTTCTTTGGTTTCCTGACACAAAAAATTATACTGAATAATAATGCTAGCTTGTTGGTTGGTTACAGTATAAAAGATAAGATACTGTGTGTGTGTGTGTGTGTGTGTGTTTGAATACATTTCAGATACCATGATAACCAGATTACTATCATGAAATTCTAGGGTATATTGGCTGTAAAGTGATATACTAAATATTGCTTTCCAATTTTCAGTTGTAATGTGTGAAATAGATAAAGTACATACTTTTATCAACAGCTATACAAAATGCAAATCTATTGGAATAGCAATAAGAAGTATGTGGTGTTAATGAACTCTTTAAAGGAAAGAATAGGTGTTGGGGACTCTCTCACCAAAGATCTGTTTCCGAAGGTTAAAGTTTATTTTCGCAATTGACTCCATGTGGAGAACTCTTCCAGGAATGGTTTTCATGTTATTCCAAAGTGAGCAAAGGGGGGAATGTAGAAACTAGGATTCTAAAGTAGCAGAGCAATGTAAAAACGATAAATCAAGAGGAGTAGGTGGAATTAATTTAGCAAACAACAAATACTTCAGCTTGAAGGTCCGGTCTGCACGGCGGATGTCTCTAGATAGTTTATTATGAATAAACGCTGTAACATAATTAAAGCTTCACCCTAGTGTTTTGGAAAAATGATGTGGTTACCCATTTTGGGTATCCATCCAGAACAGATTAGTGTTAGAACTCCTTGCTTAAACAGAAGAGCCAAAATAATTTTTGTTCAATCGGACACTGACTTTGTTCCATAAGGCAAGCCAAAGCATCTGTATTAATTTCCTAGGGTTGCCATAAAAAATTGCTGCAAACTTGGTGGCTTAAAACAATAGAGATTTATTGTCTCACAGTACTAGAACTAGAAGTCTGAAATCAAGGTGTCGGCAGGGCCATGCTCCTCTGAAGCCTTTAGGGGGAGGATCCTTCCTTCCTCTTCCAGCTGTTGGTGTTGCCAGCAATCCTTGGTATTCCTTGGCTTGGAGATGCATCACTCTAATCTCTGCCTCTGTCATTACCTGGCCTTTTCCTCTGTGTGTCTGTGCTTCTGTGCCTGCCTTTCCACTCTTATAACGATACCAGTCATTGGATTTAGGGCCCACACTATTCCACTATGACCTCTTCTTAACCTGATGACATCTGCAAGGACCCCATTTCCAAATAAGGTCACATTCATGGATCCTGGGGGTTAGGACTTCAACATACCTTTTCAGGAGATGCAGTTCAGTCTACAACAGTGTCCTATAAAAGCACTATATTTTTGAAAACCTCTTTATTAAAGAGATGCCAACCAACTGCACTTCAACGATGGGATATCTGCAGGACAGACTTCAGAAACTTGAAGGAGAAATTGACAAAGGGCAAAACCAAGAACTTGGTGGAGAGAGTGGGTAATATCTTCTGAGCGACCACACATCCCATCCCTGAGCTTCATCTGATCCCATTTCTCACACCATCCCTGGTTAAGAGCACTGGCTCTAGAGTCTAATTATTTAAGTTCAGATTTCAGCTCCCCCCTACCTGCTAACTGGCTGTGCCCCTCAGTGCCAAGTACCAGGCAAATTGGAGAGGCTGTGGCACAATTTCTTTAGTTGAGTTTCTTATAAATGAAGTTGTTTAGTGAATTCCATCCTTTGGTATCAAACTCACTGCCACAACCCTGTTATCTTTGGGATACTTTCCTTTTTTATGTTTTTATCAAAAGAAAAATACACTACTTGATGCATTACATTCTTTTATTCATATATGACTGGATGTCTAACTAACTCTCCATTCTAAACCTACTGTTCAGCGTGGGGTCCGGCCCATTGACCTTTACAGTCTTGTGGAAATCAGCATAAAAATATTTTCTGGGAGTTCTTTTTTTCTAAGTATTATTTTTGACAAGTGCTGGGTATTCTAACTGATCTTTGGCTTAAACCCTGGCAGTCTTATCTTTTTATGTCCCCCTTTGCTCTTGTGGATGCGTTAGGGTAATTATTCTGAAAAGAATGTCAAAACACAGCAAATGGTTTAGAATAACTCTGTTTATGTCCCTTAGCGTGAGAGGGGAAAGGTCTTGGGAGAGAATTGATAATGTCCTATAGCTGCTTGCAGGGGACATCAAACAAATTGATAGTGATCTTGTTTTTACTGCAAGACAGTACTAAATTCATAAAGATAAACTAAAGCTGCAGAGGCAGAGGCTCAGACCAGATGTATAGGGGGTGTTCTGTGTGGGTCTGGGCTGTTCATTAGTGTAAGATGGGAACTCAGAGACAAGATGGGTGGTCAGTAGGCTCATTGGAAAAATGTATTTATGGTTGAGAATTTATAGTCAGCAGCAGAGTCTATTTGCTTTTGTCTACATTGTGAAATTATTCTGAACAATTTGGAAAATCACTCGTCTCCATCTGCATCTCAAGGGAATGCTTCCAAGCCACACTCTGAAAGGAGTTTTATCTCATTCTTCTCCCAGGTCACTGAGGATTAATGGGACAAATCATCACTCCATGGCACCAGTGTGCGTATCAGAAAAGAGGAAGCTGCCCTTTAATAAAATAAGAAGGCACCAATATTTTCTCAGAAGGAATCACAATTTTCATTTTTAATGTGTTCTGATAAAGTCGCAGAAGATTCAGGGCTTTCTTCACTTCTCTCACGTCAGTCAGGGTCCTTGACTATTATTTCCAGGGCTCTGGTGGAGCCCTTCTCCACCTCCTGGCCTCCCAAAGAACCCAACCTTTAGCCAGGAACCCTATTTGTAAAGCACAAAGTGCAGTGAAGGCTTGACCTCTATGTACCCGCAGTAGGTATTGTCGGAGGGCAATAGTTCTCATTTCCAAACAAAACTTGCCCCTGGATGGGGGCCGGGCAACAATTTCCAGAGACCCGGGTAGGGAGGCAGGTGACCCGGCTTCCCCACCCAGCTGTCTCAGCAGCGCCCTGTGTGACCACGAGCAGGCAGGCGTCCGTTTCCCACCCACAACAAGAACAGGTTTGACTGAAGTAGGAGCTTTCTTGCTCTAAACTTGAGGTGCAGCTGGTGTCCCCGTGTGGCTTCTTACATCCATTTCTGGGGCCAGGCTCTGTCCCACACTTCCTCGGCACACGTTTCTCTTTCCTCCCCTCCTCTGCTCCTTGGCTGTCTCAGCATTCTGCTGTTTCTCTTGGTTTCCCTGACCACGCTCCTTCCCTTAGTACCTCACCCTAAATTTGGAACACGCCAGTTCCCTTCAGGCTCTGTTTCACGTTCAGGTGGCATTTTGCTCTAACGAGGCTATTGACCTCTGTTCTCTGGACAGGGCAGACTTTTAATTTCAGATAAAAAGTTCAGATATATTCAGGATGCTCCGAATACCACCAGAAAGTTACTGCCGTAGCCCAGTTCTCAATGTAGCACTCAGGGACCCTTTCACAAGGCCGCAGACATTATATCTCCAGTCCCCAGTCTCCCCAACCTCATTGCCCACCCTCAGCCCAACTCAGGGAGTTTCCCAGGCCTGGAGAGACAGGGCGATTGTATGGGAGTCTTCTCTGAAACCAAGAGTGCAAATGTTCCTTGGCCTGGAAGCTCCAGGGGCCTGTCCACCTCAGGGGGCACTTGGACAGAGTCACGGTGGGTGTCTGTACAAGCTGGCCCTTGCAGCCTTGGTGGTGCCACTACTGTGGACAGCTTGCTATTCTCTCTCTCTCTCTCTCTCTCTCTCTCTCTCTCTCTCACTCACTCAATCGCCAAACAAATAGAATTCTGATTTGTTTCATCATTTGTACGGCAGATTTTTGTTGACTTTTAGGTTTCCAGCAATCAAAAACACCCTGTCCCCTCTGATCCGGGACATTGGGACATGAATAACAGCTAACGTGCATTTTCCAAGCACATCACACCTCCATGCAGTAGATGCTCTGATTATCAGCCCTATTCTGCAGCAGAGGAAGTTGAGGCATGGAGAAGTTACGCAGTGTGACAGAGCACATACAGCTGAGCCACAAGCTGAACTGGGTGTGAAGCCCAGGTAGCAAGGGCAAAACACCATCAAACCAGTCTCACTTTCGCTTTCCCATAGTTCCGCAAGTGGCCAGTGGTGGGACTGGAATAAGAACACGTGTCTGTCTGGGGCCAGAGACCATGTCCTCAGCTACCACGTCCTGCTGGGGCATGGTGGAGAGAGGAAGGGCCTCACCATGCCCTACCATCTTTCTTTCTTGTGATTCTGTTGCTATGATAAGTGAAGTGTGGGGAAAATCCACCCAGTACAGCCAAAAGCTGTAGACTGCTAGGCCCTGGAGCGTCACTCTGTAAAGGAGAAACCCCAAACTAAATGCATACCAGGAGAATCGCAGAACTGCCAAACCCAAATGGCAGGGACATCACGATACCTAAACCCTGCGCTTGAGGCAGAAACTAATACGGGGTTAAAACAGACTCAGTAACATAGACTTTGAGCATTCACACAATCAACTATCAAATAAACTTGGCAATTGTCATAGTATTTGGTTTCATTGAGAACACAGACTGTTAGCAACAGAGAATAACTTAATCTGTTAATTAAATGCAAAATTCAGTTCTCATAAAAACATAATAATTAGCCTTTTCTTACCTTAGTGTATCTGCGTCAGCAAATACGGGAATCTCTCAAGAAGGGGGTTCTTCCGTCTGCGGCGCTTACCATGGCTTTGCCACTGTAGCTTTGCAAGGTCAGCACTCGGGAGACTGATTTTTCCTTCTAGATGCTTTTCTTGCAATTAGGGTATGCTACTGTCTGGCGACAGTCGATGACTCAGTTAAATTCATGTTGCTTGATCTACGAAAGATTCGTATGTCATCAGCAAGAGTCTTGCTGTGAATTTCTACTGCTTTAGAGCCACCCAACCTCTGCTCACACCCTGAAATATTCCCGGGCATCCGGGGAATCAATCGGAAAGACCTGCCTTCACAATTGGACCCTCCCACTTATTTAGCTGCAGGGCCGAAGGTGGGCCATTTACTTAACATCTTGAAGCCTCCTCCCCTTGTCGGTAGGTAATTATATGTATGTCTTGTAGTACCATTGTTGTGAAGAGAAGCAGGATAGTATGAATGAGGGCCTTGGCTCAGGAGCTGTAGGAGCACAGTGGTGGCCCCGTGTTCCCGTCACTTAACTACTTGTGTTTTTCCACAAAATCGAGGCTCTCTCTTGTCCCTCTAAAGGTCTTATAGTCCCCTTCGCTCAGCCAGGAACGCAAACTGCTCTGCCCGTTACTTTCTCCTGGCTCACCCCTCCGCGTTCTCTAGGCGTGCGTTCAGATGCCGCCATCCTTAAGAAGTCTGCCTTATCGTTAATTGGGTAAAGCGTGATAGCAGTTATGTTATGTTAGAAGAAAGTCCTTATAGTTAAAGAAGCGTAATACAGTTTTATTTATAGGTGAAATGACATAATGTCTGTGATTTGCTTTGAATTACTTCAGGGAAAAAATGAGGGAAAGGGAATGGGTAAAAGAAGGTTGCAAGATGTTGATAACTTGTTTTTAAATTTATTTTTTGGCATCTGTTCTTCTTTTTTTAATTGGAGTCTAGCTGATTTACAATGTTGTGATAGTTTCAGGTGTACAGCAAAGTGATTCAGCTATACATGTACCTATATCCACTCTTTTTCAGATTCTTTTCCCTTATAGGCTTTTACAGAATATTGAATAGAGTTCCCTGTGCTATACGGAAGGTCCTTGTTGGTGACCTACTTTATATATAGGAGTGTGTGTATATTAATCCCAGACTCCTAAGATGTTGATAACTGTCGAGCGTGGGATATGGGTACCCAGGTTTAATATACATTTCTCTTTATTTTGGGGTGTGTTTGAAATTTTCCATGAAAATGAACAAATCGCCCTTGAACTCCCTCCCCAAGCTGATTAGGTGTCCTTCCCAGATACTCAACAGCACTATGACATCGTCCCCGACGCTCTCCTAATTACCTGTTTCCTGGACTGTCTCCACTATTAGACCATGAACTCCTTCAAAGCAGAGACCTGCATATTGTTCATTATGTGTCATCGTACCTGGCGCGAGACATGAAAATGTGAAAGGATCACTTGGGAACAAATTATTTGTTGAGTTGTATATCCATTTTGCCTCTTTCATGTTTTGAAGCTTCCTCCTCCAAGGAGCTTGTTTCCAGAACCATCCTAGGGCGATCCCAGGTGCTGATAACCCTCTCCTTCAGCCGCTGGCTCTTAGGATTAATTAAAGCGAAAAGCCATTATAACACATCCTATGTTAGGAATTGAAAATGCTCCATCATTAGTTGTCTTTAAGTAGAAGGAGGTGATTTTCCACTTTGCTCAAAGAATGAAACATCCATCCACCTTCTCCCGACAGCTTTAAGCTACAGCTTTGATTTAACAAATGTGTACAGAGCACGTCGTTAAGAGTTCCCCAGCAATGTCTGTGGTCTCCTAAACCATAATTTTCTAGGTACTGACTATAAATTTAAGGCATATTTATGACAGTGTCAGTGATGCTGCCTGTGGGTCTCCCAGACATCCACTTGCCTGGCTCTTTTAGATTATGTATAAAAGTAAAAACACATACTGAGAATACATAGTGTGTTTCTGAAGATCCAAATCTTGGTGTTAGGATCCATTCCATTTAATTGTCAAAACTCTGTAGCACTGTTCTGCCCATCTTGAAGCACGGAGGCCTTTCATTATCACATGATTAGAAGCAAGTTGGTCAGTCATTCAACAAATATCTTTAAGCTCTTGCCATGTGTGCCAGGCCCTGTTCTAGGCACCTGGAAAACAGCAAAGAACCAACCGCACAAATACCTCTGCCCTTGTGGAGCTTACATTTTAGAGAGTCGCATCTTAGAGTTACAAACAACTGGTATCAGGGCTTCCCTGGTCGCGCAGTGGTTGAGAGTCCGCCTGCCGATGCAGGGGGCGCGGGTTCGTGCCCCGGTCCGGGAAGATCCCACGTGCCGCGGAGCGGCTGGGCCCGTGAGCCGTGGCCGCCGAGCCTGCGCGTCCGGAGCCTGTGCTCCGCAGCGGGAGAGGCCACAGCAGTGAGAGGGGCCCGCGTACCGCAAAACAAAACAAAACAAAACAAAAAAAACACACACAAACAAACAACTGGTGTCAGAAGTTCTAGTTGGAGGCTCTCAGTGAGAGTTGTTCATTCTTTTTTATTCTCTCTCTCTCTCCTCTCTCTCTCTCTCTCTCTCTCTCTCTCTCTTTTTTTCTTCTTTTGACTACGCTGCGCAGCTTGTGGGATCTTAGTTCCCAGGCCAGGGACCAAATGTGGCCCCGGCAGTGAAAGCACCGAGTCCTAAACCACCGGACCACCAGGGAAGTCCCCAAGTTGTTCATTCATTCACTACACTCCTCCCTTCTCACCTGCTAGTTGAGGACCTTGTCATCATCATTCTGTCTCCCTCCTGCATCATCAATTTTCTTTTCACTACTGGATCGTTTTCATCAACACCCACGTGTCACGATTTCTCCCAATTAAGGAAACACTCTCGACCTCACATTGCTCTCTAGTTGCCGCTGTTTCTTTGTCCCTCTATACAGTAAAAACAGTAAAAACTCCCGAAAGAAGTTGCCTATGCTCACTGTCTCCATTTTTTTTAACGTTCAAAAAAAAAAAATTATTTATAAAAAGTACAGTGGGATAAGTTTATGCTGAGAAATGCAGCAATAAATACAGTGGAAGAAAACAGAGCAACTCTACATCGATACATTGGCGCAAACAGCAAGAGCAAACCTACCCCCCAGACCTCAATGTCTGCAGGCCGGCTTTGTACACGCTCCTTTCGATGCCCCACTTGGAAGAGATCTTGTGGGCTTCGGTAAGAATCAGTACACATATAATCACAAACGCACACTGATCGGGACTTAATTTAAAAATTAGCAAACAATACTGTAGAAACATTGATATATAAATTTCTAAAATGCTGCATCTTAAATTTAGTTGGCAAAGACCACATTTGGCTGTAAGCATGAGTTTAGTCTTCCATGTAGAAACCAGATACTAAACTGTAAAAAAAAAAACAACAACAAAGCTTCCTATTGTTTGAAAATACCAGTTTAAGTAGAGGATTGTAAAAATGCATAGATCAAGGATTGGGTTTCACCTCTCTCCCCCTGAGTGGTCACGTTCTCTCCTCTCATTCTCCCTGGAACCCAGTTATATCAGCCGTTCCGCTCCGTACAAATGGCTTTTCTCAAGGTCCCTTATGACCTTTCACTGTTTTAAACCCACTCCAAGTCCTTATTTTGATTGACCCGTCAGAAGCATTTGACTCAGTTGATCGGTTTCTTCTCTCTGAAACACACTGAGGACACCACACTCGCCTGAGCTTTCTCTTCCCTCGCTAGCCATTCCTCTCCGTCTCCTTTGCCGGTTCATCCTCCTCTCCCCATCCTTTATCTTTACTCCATCCACAGCCACCCCCGTGCTGCTCTCATCAAATCGCACGGCCCTGAATATCATCTACGTGCCAATCACTCCCCAGCGCCTCTCTCTAGCCTAGACCTCTCTCCCCCAAAGTCGGCACAGACTTCCACCTGAAGGCGTACCATCCCTCCCTTGGTGTCTAGTAGACATCTTCAGCATCACAGAACCTCTACTGACTTCCTAACCCTTCACTCCCCAGATATGCTCCTTCTGGAGTGTCCTCCATCTCTATAAATGGCAATTCTGTCCTCCCATTTTCCCAGTCAAAAAACCTCAAGTCCTGCTTCAGTTCTCGTTCCCTTGCCCGTGTGCGATCTTCTGGCAAATCCTTTCAACGTTCCCTTCAAAGTATATCTAGAACCTGACCATTCTCCTGACCTCTACCGCTCTCGTATTGCTCCAAGTCAGCCTCATCTCTTGCCTGAATTATTATTAATAAAATAGCCTCATAAATGACCCACCTGCCTTTACTCTGCCCTCTCCGCTCTATTCTCTTCATAGCAGCCAGAGTGGCTGTGTTAGAATGTAAGTCAGATCCTCTCATTCCCCTCGTCAGAGCCCTCCCATGACTTCCTGTCTCATTCACAGTAAAAGTTAAGTTCTTTCAGTCACCTCTAAGAGCCCTTACACTTGTCCCTTCTGCCCCGAATACTTTTCCTATCCACCATACTTCCTACCCGCTTCCCTGTTTCATTTTTATCCATAGCCCTTGCCATCATTCAACATACTGCATAGTTTACTTTCTTGTTTACTGTCCACTCCCGTCCCCACCCCCAAACACACACCGAGGAGGTAAACACGAGGAGAGTCAGGGATTTTTATCTGTTTTATTCATTGCTGAATCCCCAGTGCATAGAACAATGCCGGGCACATAGTAGGCACTCAGTAACTAGTTATCGATTGCCTCAATGAAGGAGTGAGCACTTATACGTAGCCAGGCACAGGAGATACAGTAATCAGCAAGACATGGCCCTTGCCCCAAGAAGCTCACAGTGTAAAGAGGAAAAATAGAAAAAGTGAACAGAATTTCTATTCAGTATGTTAATTGCAACACTAGGGATGCGTGCCAAGAGGGCTATGGGACTACATGGTAGACATTCAATAAATGCTTGTTAAATGTTGAATGAAATGATTTCCGGTTAGTTTTACTAATACCAACAGAAATACTTCTCTTGAAACACCTGCACCCACCTAGTGACTTTTGTCCTTTTCAGCCCCTGGGGAAGGGCTGGAAGCTAAACAGACCTTGTTGATATAACCCTGTCCAGCTCTTTTCCGCGAAACCTAAAGCATTGATCTTTGTTACTTGTTAAAATCACAAAGGAAAACCGAGAGTTAAAACTGAAAGCAAAAGACAAAAATGTGCCAGGTTAGGTAGTCCCCGAGAGAATTGCAATGAGCCATATTACTCTGCATTAAGATGTAAATCGCATAGTCCTTGAGTCAATATTTGCTGCTTGTATATTTCTTTTAGCCAAAGGTGAGTTAGCCTGAGGAGGAGAAAAGGGAAAATAACAAAAGCATGAATTGCTGAAATGGAACCTTCCCTGCCCCACCTCCCGCCCCCGCTGCTAAAACTTTGCAGCTGAAGCTGTGTCCGGACAACAAAGCCATAGACTGAAAAATGAAAAACTGAGTCAACCAATTGTTCTGTGTCCACATGACACATATTCCTTGACTTCTTTCCCCCACTGAACTGACATTGTGTATATGTGGCTTGAAGGTCACAAAACGGGCCAGTGGAGGGGAGGGTATTATGAGAGGCATTTGCTTCCAGATCCTTCTCTGTTTCCCATTGTCTGGCTTTTCCTGGGTGGTGGGAGGTTGGGAGTCAACACAAAGTGTCCTGCAGCTATCTTGAACATGGTTTGCATACTGAGGTCCCAAATACTCCTGTTTCACTTTTCTTTACATCCTGGGAATAGTCCACCTTGATCTGTACTAGAAGCAGACAAATGTCACAGGGGCCCTTGGTAGTTGGCACTGTAGAATAGGGATGCCCATCTAAGCGGAGTGCAGGGACTGAAGAAAGAAGAGGACCACGGCTGGGCTCTTGGGAACTCCGACATTGAAGCGGCCCGTAAGAGAGAGAGCACGAGGAGAGAAGTCAGAGGAGGTGGAAGAGTGGTCCATTTCACTAGGCAAAGGAGCAAAGGATTGATGATGGATGTGAACAATGTCACATGCCTCTGAAAGGTCAAATAAGTTGAGGACTAGCCAAAGGGAGAAGAAACCTCAATACCCATCAACTGATGAATAGATAGGAAACAGGTGGTATATCCGTACCAGGGAATACTGTTCCGTCTTCGAAAGAAATGAAGTGCTGATTCATGCTACAACGTGGATGAACCTCAAAAATGTTATGCTAAGGCACAGAAGACCACATATTGTATGACCCCATTTATATGCAATGTCTAGGACAGGCAAATCCATACAGACAGAAAGCAGATTAGTGGTTGCCAGGAGCTGGGGGGAAAGGGGGTATGAGGAGTGGCTGCTTCATGGGCACAGGGCCTCTTTTCAGGGTGCTAGAAAATGTGAATGCACTAAATGCCACTGAACTGTACCCTTTAAAATGGTTAATTTTATCTTGTGAATTTCACCTCAATAAAAAAAAAAAAAATAGGGGCTTCCCTGGTGGCGCAGGGGTTGAGAGTCCGCCTGCCGATGCAGGGGACGCGGGTTCGTGCCCCGGTCCGGGAGGATCCCACGTGCCGCGGAGCGGCTGGGCCCGTGAGCCATGGCCGCTGAGCCTGCACGTCCGGAGCCTGTGCTCCGCAACGGGAGAGGCCACAGCAGTGAGAGGCCCGTGTACCGCAAAAAAAAAATAATAATAAATAAATAAAAAATAGGATGAGGACTGAGATGTGGTCATCGGACTAAGAAGTCATTAAGACTTCTGTGAGAGCAGCAGCAGTGATACGGTGGGAGCAGAAGCCAGACTCCAGGCAGCTGAGCCATGACTGGGTGTGCAGAATGGGGATGCAAGGAGTACAGAGAAATCGTTCAAGAAGTAGGAAGATAGCATTAGAGTTGGAGGGTTCATGGAGTGTGTTGTTTCTTGACTGTAAGATGGGGAGACCTGAACCTTTGTATTAAATGCAGAGAAGGTGCCAGTGGAGAGAGAGGGGTTGAGGATACAGAGAGACATTGGCTGCGTGTGGAGGAGTTGGGGATGGGAGCCAGAGCAAAGGCAAAGGGATGAGCCTTAAACAGAAGGCAGGAAGAAGGGGTGCCAAGGCAGATGGGGAGGTGGAAAGGAGGTTGAGGATATCCCCATCTACTGGCATAGTCTCTGCGAGATGGGAAGCAAGGGCAATACGAAGAAGAATGATTAAAGTTGGCCACTTGACATATAGCTCCACGTGGTTCCCAGAAGCTAACCGACGTCCTTTCCTATAATCCTTGATGAGGGAACACAGACTGGTCTCGAGTGTTTCATTTGGGTTTATTTCAGTTGTCTCATTGGGCTCATGTTTTTTGATCTTATAACTCCTTACACCCCCCCACACACACATGAATTTAAAGTCTGAATTCCACTTGTCTCATGAGTAAATATAATTGTAATGATAAAAATAACAGTAAGTTCCGTGAGTACTCCAGCTGTAATAATCTTAAAGTACAGTGTCTCAGGCATCTGAAGTTCAGTACCTTAGAGAGTTAATTAAGTCAAGTTAATTGGAAAAATCTAATCTCCAGATAGGTAACATGGTTGATTATCTTATTTATGCTTAAATAGAGTAGCGGAGGTCATTACAAGACTTTTTAGAAGATTATTGATTGATATATAATTTCTCAATTAATTTTGATTGACAACGTCTCTTGCTGCTTGAATCCACCCTCCCCCATTTTGAAATCTCCTCAGCAGAATTGATCTATTGAAATCATGATGATTTAGTGAATGGTGTATTTTTTTTTTGGCTGCATTGGGTCTTCGTTGCTGCGTGTGGGCTTTCTCTAGCTGCGGCAGGCGGGGGCTACTCTTGGTTGTGGTGCACGGGCTTCTCACTGCGGTGGCTTCTCTTGTTGCGGAGCACGGGCTCTAGGCGTGCGCGCTTCAGTAGTTGTGGCACGCGGGCTCAGTAGTTGTGACTTGTGGGCTCTAGAGCACAGGCTCAGTAGTTGCGGCGCACCGGCTTAGTTGCTCCGCGACATGTGGGATCTTCCCGGACCGGGGCTCGACCCTGTGTCCCCTGCATAGGCAGGCGGATTCTTAACCACTGCGCCACCAGGGAAGTCCTAAATGGTGTCTTTGTATAATCTAGTTTTAACGTATTCAAAACCCCTGGTATTAGGCGTTTGACTGTGACTCTACAAACCAGCAGTATCACACGTATGTGTGGCATGCTGCCAAAGGCAGAACTGGGAAGATGGACATTTCTGGGAGCAGTGGAGGTACTGATGGGTGGTTGGAACAGGACTTTTAGTCAACTTTAAGGTCCATAACTTTGCCCCACTGCCAAGCCACATCAAGTAAACACACAGTCCAGGTAAAAACAACAAGCTTGCTTGGCAAACGCAATTTCAAGACAAGTCTCCTAACCCCTCTAACCAGCTAGTCTGCTCTGTAGAAATGCTGGCACCACTTCTAAAAATGGAGCTGGAACAGGCTGCTTTGTCACTGGAAGGTGCTGTACGCAGGAGATAGCATCTGCTTGGAGTCTCTAGAGGGAGTTTGCAGTTTGGATCAGAGTTTAGACTAATGTGATCTTCTGGCTGCATTTAATTTTTAATTCTTTATTTCCAGGATTTACAATAAACTTGAACCAGGTGTTGAAATCATTCGAATTTAACAATCTCTGTGTGTGTGCGCGCGCGCGTGTTATTTCACCGAGATCTCAGTAGTATGATATTACAACTATTAAGATCTTTGGTCATCTAGATCCCTCTATTTTCTCCAAGATATTCCTTATCATAAAATTTATTTGCTATCTTTCCTTATGACAGTAGCTATTTCTAAAAATATATGCCTAAAATAAGTTCTGAAGGCAAATTAACTTTCTTTTCTGGAATATTCCATATATTAAGGCTAATGATTTCAAAGCATTTATCTGGGACAAGCTTTTGGAGTAAAGGAGCTCATGTGTACTCTAACTCACTTTGGAGTGCTCACTTCTGCATTTGCAACCTACCTTCACCAAATGTCTGCTATTCTGACGATTTTAGAAGTGTAAAAGATAAGAGTCCAAAGGATCAAATTGAAAAGAATGGAGAAAATTGACAGTAATACATAAAGCAGCTGTGTTGAAAAAGAAACCTTCAAATATTCCCCACCTCATCACTGGCACAGCTGTAGGGGAAACTGCTGTAAATGAGCATGTTTTACATTTGGACAGTATAATGAATTTTCCCATAACACTTAAGCAATTAACCAAGCATTGGTGTTTTGCATAGAATTTTGTCCTTGTTATAATAATTTCTTACATGTTTATATCACTTCAGAGTTTACGACGTGCTTCGAGGTATATCGTCTCACTTTAACAAATTACCCAACGGTTTCTCTGTGCCAGGCATTTGAGGCACTCTGTCACTCTATGTCATTTAGCCCTCATGACAGCCCCAAGCAGTAAGGCCTGTGATCTCAGCCTATAAATGAGCAGACTGAGGTGTGGCTTGGCTACGCGCCTTGTGCCTGATGATGCACGTAGGAGCATATGTGACCTGGAGCCCATGCTCTTTACCACGATGCTCTGTGGCCTCTGAACCTTGCCTTCGCTTTCTGCCTCTTGCTAACCTGTGGTCTCCTTTTGTACAAAAGCTTTTATTGCTAGTCACTATGGAGAAGGAGTCCTATGAGAAACAAGTGCTAAACATGACAAAAGTAATTACAACAGTAATAACAGCAGTTGTTAGTATTTATTGAGCTCAACTGACTCTCTGGCACTGAGTGGGCGATTTTGACTTCTTATCTCACTGAATCTCCACGTCCTACCTGTGTTGCATGTGAACCGTACTCAGTCCTAGAAGGCTGGCAGAGCTAGTGTCACTCTGCGCCTTACAGATAAGACCACAGGTTCCTTGAGGTTAAAGGACATGTCTAAGGTCATACTGCTTAGTAGGATGGATACTAGAACCTAGGTCATCTATCTTCATGTCAGATACCCTTACTCTCTGTATACGTCTCACAAGTGCCCGCGCTTGGCCACTGTGCATCCCAGATGATACTCTATACTCTCTACCTTTGTTCTACCGTTTTATTTCTACAGCAGAGGCACCAACACTGCCGCAAAATGAATGACTGTGTTCCTCTTTAGTTGTTTCTCTATTCAAATCGCTTTATGCCCCAAGGATAAGCAAGTGATGGCCTCTCCGTGCATCTGTGTCTCTTTTTCATTTCACCTTATTCCTGACAACAAATTGAGCTTCTGACGGGGACAGATAAGATTCTGACTCACTGAGCTGCGAGGCAGGAGTGACTCAGGAGATTGAATATGTTCTCTGGGAAGAGTCTAGAGAAGTGATCTTAGGGAAGAAACTAAGAAAACTGTTGTTTTCTCCAGGAGGAGTGGCTGACTCAGTGCCCCAAAGCGTATTACCCATTTTGTCCAGAGTTCTGCAAGAGCACGGGGTACAAGAGAAATGGGTTCTAGACCCAGATATACCACTTCCTAGCTGTGTGAGCCCTGCTTTAAGCCTAAGTCTCTTCATTGGCAAAAGGAGGATATGGCACTAAATCGTCTCTAAATGCCTTCCTGCTTCAACAATAATGATAGCTAAGGCTTGTAGAAGGCTTTTATAAACCACTTCTATATACCCCATCTCATTTGCGCATCATTCCAAGCCTGAAAGGTGGGTATTTGTTTTTCTCCATTTTACAGATGAGGAAATGACCAGGGCTCAAGAGCATAAGTGACCGATCCAAGGTCATACAGCTCGGAGTGGTGGAGTTGGTTAGAAATTAAACTCATATCTCTTTGATCTTGAACTCCACCTTCTTTTCACTATCACACATCTACATTTGCTTACTCTGTTTATACGATGGTGCTAAACCGTTCGTCTAGATCTTATTGATTGATGTGACAGTCCCAATAGTTGATTCAGTTGTTTGTATAGATTTTTCTTTTTCTACATGGCCAACCATTCCCTTAATTTGCTGACTTCCAAGGTAGAACAGAATATGCTGTAATTTTGTGGGAGAATAACCTCTTTAGGTAGGGGCAGTAGAGAAAGTAAATACTCTCCTGAATAGAAGTTCATATTTACAAACATTTCCCTATGTTTAGGGCTTCAGCTTACTCAGAACCCAAGACATCCCCCGAAGAATTCCTCCCCTGCAAAGCCAACCAAGACCTGCTTCCCAACTTACTGCAACCTCTGCTTTCCACGCAAAAGTCTGAGATAGAGACTATGGCTGTTGTGTAGCACATCCTTCATACCTGTGACAGAGCTCTGGGGGATGCAGATATAGCTAGAGAAATACCTAGATGGATTTTGGCTGGGTTTCTGTGAGGGAATTCCGTCTTCTCTAAAGCAGAAAACAGACAAGTCACTCCTTTTTATTACTTGATGGGGACTGACAGGATCTATGGTTTCAAATGGCCCTATAGTAAGTCTGGCTCCAAAACCATGCACTGATCTCATAGCAGGCAAAGCTCTGTGTTTAAGTGTGGAGCAGAAGAAAGATGAACACATAAAGGGAGGTTCCTATTCATAAGGCGCTTGGATCCACGTGGAGAAGACAGGCAAATCGCAATTACAAGTTCGCACAGGATACAGTAAGTGATACGTGAAAATATGAACAACGAATGGGCTGTGGAAGCCTAGAGTACAGAATAAAGTAAATCTGACTTGGCAAGGGGTGAGGATTGGAACTGATGATCAAGGAATTAACGAAGGTTTTGTAGAGGAAGTGGCTCTGGAATTGTGACTTAACTGAAGAAGGGTTTGATCGCAAGAGATGGAGGATGGAGGAAACAGCATATCCTGGGCTGAAAATAAACCCAGCATGTGCAAGGTCACACGAATGTGGAAAGAGGCCTGAGTTTGCCTCTGAAGATCCAGACTATCTTGAATTCCATGCTTCATTCTGTAGGCACTAGGGAGACATTGCAGGCTTTTGAGCAGGAAATGGATGTGGTCTGTGTAGGGTTTCAAAGAAAACCTAAGTAGTAGTGTGGAAAAATGGACTAGTGGGCAGGGGAGACACAGGAGAAATTGAACGTAATTTTGAAATTATGGGATGATGATGAGATTTTTTGAGAGCCTGAGTGGCAGTCATGACGGAAGTAAAGGCCTGAACGCAGTTTTTTTTTTTTTTCTTCAGTATTTTTACGCGGAGAGGGAGAAATTAATCATTTGGATGCGAGGGTGATAAAGACACATCTGGAGTGGCTTTCAGGTTTGACGCCTCGGGAACTGTGTCAATGGCTTAATTCCACCAATAATAATAATGATAATTTTGAAAAAACCCCTACACGGTACTTAGTATGAGCCAGGCCCTATTCTAAGTGCTCTGCGTAAATTAACTCCTTTAATCTGCACAGCAACCTTTATGAGATAGAGCCTGTTATCATCCTCACTTTATAACATGAAGAAAGTGAGGCAAAGAAAGGTACGATTACTGGCCCAAATTCACACAGATAGCTTTGTGATAAAATTGGGATTGGGATCCAGGCACTTTGACTCTTGAAATCCATGCTTTTTAACCACTCTACTAAGCAGCCAGTAGTATGTGGGAGAGCCTGTAACCCTGTAGCCTTGAATATACTTAATATATTGTCAAAAACTATCGCGGATGTAAGTACAAAATAATACCTCATTTTGTATATTTTGTATATGCTTGAACTTGTATATTTTTATTGTGAGTAAGATGGAATAGCTTTCATAGATTTATTAGCCGTTTAAGGTGTGTACTGCCCAGTTGTATTATTTGCTCATTTCCTTACGGGGATTCCCCCCCCCCCCAAGATTGTAGAACTCTTTATATGTGAAGAATATGAGGTCTTTGTGATAGATTGGGGCTGGCCCAAAAGTTCGTTCGGGTTGTCCTGGAAGATGTTACGGCAAAACCCGAATGAACTTTTTGGCCAACCCATATATATTAATTTATATTAGGTTGCATCATATGAAACTGCCAACATTTGATCACGTTTGACCTACAGAAATGGCAGTTTCGTATGGTTCAGCCTAATGTAGTCATTCCATTAGTCATAATAACCGATATTTATTTAGTACTTAATATGTGCAAGGCACTGTACTTTATTTGCATGCATTACCTCGTTTAATTCTTACAGCTACTCTGGGAGGTATGTGCTCTCATCTCCATTTCACAGACAGGAAACTGAGGGACAGGGAGGTTGAGTAACTTGCTGTGGTTCACGGAGCTGGTTGGTAGGCATGTGCGGGGTGGTTTATTAGGACTGAAGCATGGTCTTTCTGACTCAAAAGCCCGTGATCTTAACCACTGCACTGTATTGTCTCGCATTCTTATTCTTCCAGATACCTTTTAGAAACAAGTCCCTCAAAAAAATTCCTAGTGGGGTTTTAATTGGGGCTGGCATTAGATGTATGGACTAGTACATGGGGAATTAATATCTTCACGCTATTGAGCCTTCCTGTCTGAAAGCAAGCTACATTTCTCCATTAATTCAAATATTCTTTCACCTCCTCTATAGAGCTTTAGACTCTTATAGACTTATTCATAGGGTTATTCAAAATGATAATTCCAAGGATTTACTCAAGGTTATCCTTTGTGTTTTTTTAACTTGTGTGTTGCTAATGTGATAGGGTTTTTTCTTCTTCCCTTATATGATCTAACTGGTTATTATTTGTATCTGGAAAAGCTTTGGTACATTACTTTTGTAGTTAGTTATCCATTTTACCGAATTTTCTCTCTCTGAGAATCTTTGAATCTGTTCCCTCCTCTCCATCACAAGACCAGCATCCTCTCTCACCTGGAAGACCAAACAGTAATCTGACTGGCCTCCTTGCTTCCTAGCTTGCACCCCTAAAATCCACGCTGTTGCCACGGTGAATTTTCCGAAGTACAAATCTCATGTCCTTTGCTCTAAACCCTTAGGTGGATCCATCCCCACTGCCTTCAGGAGACATTTATGCCCCGTTGCAAGGTATCCTCACAAGGTATCCGTCTCCTCGAGGCCTGCCCTGGTCCACCGACCTTTCCAGTAGTGTCTCTTGCTACTCACCCACATGGATGCAACCCTCTAGCTGGACCAGCCATTCACATTTCTCATAATGCAGTGTGAGCACTCATGCCTTAGCACATACTGCACCCTACGAGTGCTTTCCCTCCTTCCTCCACTTCTGCCTGGGGAACTGCCCTTTGTGTTCTGGCCAGTCAGCTCCTCTCTGAAGCCTTCACTGACTGTCCCAGGTGGATGCTCTGTGTCTTGTTTTCTGTCTTCACACTGCACTGTTTCCACCTCCATTATTGCAGTTACCACGGAGGACTCTCACTGTTTCTCCACACGGCTTAGTGGTGAAGATGGACTTTAGAACCAGGTAGAACTGGGTTCTTACCTGCTGCAACCTCTTGCCATTTGTGGAACCTTGGGAAGCACACATTACCCCGTGTGGGCAATAATAAACACTCTACAGAATCTAGACAAGGTGGTACAGGTGAACTTATTTGCAAAGCGGAAATAGAGTCACAGATGTAGAGAACAAACGTATGGATACCAAGGGGGGAAGGCGGGGTGGGATGAACTGGGAGATTGGGATTGACAGAGATACACTACTATGTATAAAATAGATCACTAATGAGAACCTACTGTATAGCACAGGGAACTCTACTCAATGCTCTGTGGTGACCTAAATGGGAAGGAAATCCACAAAAGAGGGGATAGATGCATACGTATAGGCGCTTCACTTTGCTGCACAGCAGAAATGAACACAACATTGTAAAGCAACTCTACTCCAATAAAAATTAATTAAAAACAAATAAAATAAACACTCCTCCACGGAGCAATTGTGAGGATTACTCAGGACAGTGTATTCGAAGTACATAGCCCAGTGCCAGGCACATGCTTGGTATCTTTTCAGAGTAACAGTGCAGAAGATGAGAAGAGGGTAGACAACCAGATGGTGTGGGCTTCGGGGGCAGAGGAGCTGCTAAGTAAGGTTTAGGGAAGTTACACTGGGGCTCGGGGAGAGGTATAACTTATCTTTTGACCCTAAGGTCTGAGGGCTATGGGAAAATGAGCAGCCCCCACTAAAGAGTATTGCTAGACAATGACATTTTAAAAGAGATCTGAGTTTCAGTTAAGGCAGTAAAAGCTACAGAGGGAATGTTTAAGGTTTCTACTGGGAGCTGTGTGTGATGTTGACCAAGTTGGCCTAAGAGACGAAGGTAAAAATGGAGTCGATGGTGGTGAGTCACGGGAGAGAGGTCAGATGGGCAGCTACCGCAGATGCCCAAGGTTGGAGTGACAAAACTCTTACTTCACTAGCTTCTCAGGCTTCTTTGAATAAGCCAGAGGCCTGAAACTACCTAAGGACGCCTTCTGAGTCAAGTATAGGAAATGGACCCCAAGCCCTGCCTAAGAGTGAGATTCCACCACCCCCCCCCGCA
>NW_006774591.1:963715-968762 GCF_000442215.2 Lipotes vexillifer
GCCCCAGTTACTTTGTATCACTTTCTCCTGGAAGAATGTGTTTGGCTTTAGTCATTTGGCAGCTGCTATGCTGTGAGGGTGGGGAGAGAGCTCCACTAGCTTCTCTTATGGTCTAGGGCTCTACTTGATGCACCTTTTGCTCCATGGATCTCCTGGGGAGGGCCTTTCTGACGGTTTGGCTGGTATCTTAATTCCTGTGGAATGTATACCCTGATGCTGTGATGTCTAGAGCCAGGGCAGGCCTGGATTGGGGTGTTGACCATTTCCTGGCTAATGGTTTTCCTTTTGTTTCTGTAGCTTAAATCTCTGCTCTAGTAAGGGAAGGAGAGAGAGGGATATATATATATATATATACATATATACGTATATATATATATATATATATAATATATATATACATATATATAATATATATAATATATATATATATAATATATATATATATATATATATATAGAGAGAGAGAGAGAGAGAGAGAGAGAGAGAGAGAGAGAGAGTGTAAGGGACAAAGAAGCAACAACGAACAATTCACTGTTTTTTCTTTTTTTTAAAAAGAGATCAGCCAGTAAAAATATAAATGTTGGAGACACACCTAGGTATAGCTCCAGCTTTACGACTTTTTAGGTCTGTGGTGTAGACCTGGTTGTTTCATCCTTCCGAGCTTCAGTTCCTTCATCTGTAGAATGAAAATGACTCCATTTCATGAGCATGAGCATGAACTTGAGCAAACAAACCTACCAAAAAATATGATTTTTTTTTTCATCTTGTTATAACGAAAATTTTTAAAAAGGAACACTGTCACAGAAGTTGTCTGGTTGAAAGCACAGTGGATTTCGGACACACACAGACCTCGCTTGGAGTCCTGGCTGTGTGACACTGAGGCAATCACATAGCATTTCAGAGCCTCAGTGGTGTTCTGAGTGTTAATCTTGAATTGAATTCAAGTCTATGGCGAAGTACACAGGACACCTCTAGTAGTGCACTTTCTGAAACATAATAGGCCCTCGGCAATTGTTAGCTATTATTGTTATCACCACCCTCATCACTGTCATCGTCATCATTGTTTTATGAAAGGTGACCCAAGCAGGGAGATTATGAGTTTTGGAATATACACTAAACATCTTTGCTTTTCCAGTTTTGGTGTCAGGAACAGCAACAAACATTTATTTGATGCTCATTCTGCTCAAACAGGTATCTTCTGTTTGTTATCCCAGTTACTAATTAAATGTTGAGTAGTCGTGAGTTATGGAAATGAAAGCTAGACTTGTTACATCTTGTCATTACCTGTCAAGATGACATACTATATATAGAAAGTACCTAGAAACCTTTGTCCTCAAAAACATGAACCCTCCCAGCATCACAGGGAACAGGGAACACCTGCAGGTCCTGAAGCAGTTGCTATCTATTTTTAGTGCCCACATTAAAAGTTTTTCTTCCCCTCTCTTTTGTATTCATCTGTGATGAGTGGGGTTGGTGAAGGAACTGAGCTTGAGGATGGAGATGGGCTAGATCTCTTCTCTCTTTGCCATTTAAGAAAATGACTCAACTTTACATTTGGGGAGTACTTAAGGGTCACCTTTAGCCAATTATGACTCATTTTCTGTTTTGTGTTCTATTCTTAGACTTGAAAACCTATACAAATGGGATCTTTTCTATATGTTTTCTTTTTTTTTTTTAAATTTTTATTTATTTACTTATTTATTTTTGGCTGCGTTGGGTCTTCGTTGCTGTGCGCGGGCTTTCTCTAGTTGCGGGAGTGGGGACTACTCTTTGTTGAGGTGCGCGGGCTTCTCACTGCGGTGGCTTCTCTTGTTGCAGAGCACGGGCTCTAGGCACGCGGGCTCAGTAGTTGTGGTTCACGGGCTCTAGGGCGCAGGCTCAGTAGTTGTGGCGCACGGGCCTAATTGCTCTGCGGCATGTGGGATCTTCCCGGACCAGGGCCCGAACCTGTGTCCCCTGCGTTGGCAGGTGGATTCTCAACCACCGTGCCACCAGGGAAGCCCTCTATATGTTTTCCTAATGGTGGAAGTGACTAAAACTCACTAAAAATCAATGATCCTTGTGAGGGTGTGGATAAAAAATTGGAAAAGGATATCTTTTATAGAAAAAGAAACTCTTTTATAGGTAGTAGTGATTCACTCTCTTCTGCTAGTGCCAAAGGAGTGAAAGAATTATTTCAGGTATTAAAATAAATGGATGGGCTTAATTTTTCACATCCTGAATTGTTAACAAAATAACAATAACAAGAAATATTTCAGTAGACAGACATGTGCATGCACCTGGGACCAGTTAAATATTTTTCCTTCATCTGAGTCAGAACACCAGGGCTCCTCTCTTCCATAGTGGATCTATATTCCCCAATTTTGAGTTTTTTTAAATGCTATTTTTAACAAACCAAGTTCACTGGATTTATTTAAATCAAATTTAAATTTATTTAAATCAAATAAAAGTCTAAATACATCACATTTGATTTTACAGATTTCAGATGACTCCCGTCTGTTCTTGCATTTGACCCTCAGGATAGATCACAGATAATAAGAGTCTTGCAAGATAAGCTGGCCAGGCAGTGTTATCTTCCCATTTTACAGGTGAGGAAACTGAATTTTACACAGTGCAAGATCACACATTAGCAAGAGTCAGACTCAATCCCGTGTCAGCTGATGGCCTAACCCAGTGCTCTTCCAAATGCACTACCACCCTGCTACTTGGTCATTCTTTGTTTCCTTTCTACTCCTGTAAAATCGTGAGAGGAACTGTATTAGTTTTCTGTAGCTGCTGTAAGAAAGTGTCACAAACTTGATGGCTTACAAACAAAAATGTATTCTCTCATAGTTGTGGAATCTAGAAGTCCCGAGTCAAGGGTGCAGCAGGGCTGAGCTTCCTCTGAAGGGTGAATGTTTCCTTTCTTCTTCCTAGCTTTTGGTGGTTCCTGGCAACCCTTGGCATTCCTTGGCGTAATAACTGCATCATTCCACTCTCTGCCTCCACTGTCACATGACCTTCTCCCTGTGTGTCTCTGTGTGTGTGTCCAACTTTCTCTCTTTTCATAAGGACATCAGTGATATTGAATGAGGGCCTACCCTGATCTAGTATGACCTCACCTTAACTAATTACATCTACAACAATGCTATTTCCAAGTAGGATCACATTCTGAGGTACTAGGGGTTAGGACTTTAACTTCAGTCTTTTGGGGAGACACAATTTAACCCATAAAAGGAATGAACCATGGCTCCTTTTTCTGGAGTATAATTTGATAAATTATACTAAAGACCATAACATGTTATGACACTGAGAATCAAAGGACATATATAATAGATACTGACAAAAACACACAGAAATACCTTAACCAGTGGTAAGTTGGTTGGTGATTGGAATGTACCACAAATGACCCGTCGGTTGGTACCGTTAGTGCACTTTCTGGGCATTTTCTTGTGTGTGGGCATGTTTTCTCCCATCACTGACCCCTTGTCTTTGAGGGATACCAAAACCTTTTAGTTCCCATTGGGAAGGGAGGTTACTAAGGTTGGATGTTTTGGGGAAATGTCTTCAGGTATTTATTTGCATCTTTCACAACGTGGATCTGGATATCACAAGAGCTGGAAATGGATCCAGGTTTGCGTATGATTCTCAGGAGCAGTTGCTAGGCCCTTCCTAGAGCTTTGGAAGGAGTTGGTGCCTGTGAAGAACCCTGAAGCTTAATTGAGCTTCATTAGCAGCACGATAAAGCCGAGGGGAAGGATGTCTTTCTTGCTCTTCTGGACATGGTCCCATCTGTTGGTGATACTTAGAATTGGGGCAGCATCTTGCTCCCAGTCCGAGGATGAAGCCAATCTGAAGATGATAGAGCAGAGATGGAGACTACTTGGATCCCTGATGGTATTGTTGAGCCACTGATGAACCAACCCTGGAGCCTATCTTAGCCTATCTTACCTTTGCACTTCCTGTTACATGAGATAATAAATTACTCCTTAAATCATTTAGAGTTGGAGTTTCTACTAGATATAGCTGAAAACATCCTGATTCACTCTGTTTATTTTCCTCTAAGCACTTATTTTTCCCTAAAATTATCTTTTTGAGTTTACTTGGGGTGTTTTGGTTTTATTTTGGTATACCTAAATGTAAGTTACACAAGACTTTATCTTGTTTGATGTGGTATCTGCATAACTTAAATCAGTGCTCAGCTCACAGTAGATGCTCAATAAATATTTGTGGAATCGGATGAATGAATAGAGTGCGGCCTTAACAGCGAGTGAGGCTGGCAATGAATCTTCACTTTCATTATGTTTTACACTCCGAGCTATGGACCTTCGTAGCAAGGAGCCCTTGTCACTAAAGATATTCTCCTGGTATTTTGAGGTTGCTCTGCTGAGGCACTGTCATTGCAGACATTTCTCTGTTCCACTCATCCTGTCAACAAGGCCAGTGTGGGGACTGAATATGCAAGCCCTAAAGCTGCACTGTTTTGTCTCATATGAGAACTAAATTATGGGCTATCTAACAGTTAAAGAAAGTAGAATATTTGGTGGGGAGAAGCAATACATTTTCTTTGGAGAGTAACTTTTGGCTCTTAAGTATGCTTTTGTTCCTCACATCCCATCTGTCCACCATGTTCTGACATTTCTCCAAACAGAACATCGTCTGTGTTTGCCCTCGTCTCTTTATTCCCTGAGTTGGCTCCTTTCTGGTGTTACCTAGTATCCTCAGCACTTTCAGAAATTTTCTCCAACAACCCACTCTCCATCTCTGGCCAGATTCATCCTTAATTTTCTAAGTCAATAATTGCTTTCTAAAAAGGCCTTTAGTAGTTCCCTGGAGTTTTGGGGGTTAAGGCCACATTTGTTTCCTCTCAGCTTTAAGAAAAAGTTATTGGAGACAACAACTGGGGTCTGTAGTACTAGTGCTAGTGACAGCAGCCCAGTCCTATTAGAGGATTAGCAAGGCATAGGACCATTCTACAAACTGGAGAATACCACCTAGGTATGGACCTATATGTCTTCCTTCCTCCCTCCCTCCCTCCCTCCCTCCCTTCCTCCCTCCCTCCCTCCCT